>NW_010522768.1:2269-56721 GCF_000687285.1 Phaethon lepturus
TACAAAAAGTCAAAAACCCCACAGGTTAAAAAAGTAAACTAAAGTTTATTTTCATAAATTGTCATTGTTTTATTAATGTCTGATTGTTTTTTCCTTTTGCTTAATTGCAAATCCACGTTTAATGAAACTGAAGCTGCTGTGTAGTTTTTAACATGGAGGTGAATATTTTTGCTGAATTCTGGAAAACCTTTATTACTGTTCAGTCTAGAAAGCCTCGATTAATGTAGTAAAGTTAGTATTGCATAAAATAAAAGCTGTATTAGTTCTGAGTCATTGATTTAGACTGTTGAACTTCTGTGTAGCTAAAACTCTTGCATTCTATTGATACAGTCTTGTGCTTATTCATGGTTGATACAAACATATGGCTGACATTCCATTTCTATGTGACATGAACAAATTTATGTAACTTGAGAAAATTTATGTTTAGACTTGGAATTCTGTACTGTCCAACATAAATAGCTTTGTAATGCCTTTCTCTTTTCTTTTTTCTTTTAGTTACGGCAACCTCCTGTTAAACGTTTGCGACTGAGAGGGGATTGGTCAGATACTGGACCAAGAGCAAGGCCTGAGAGTGAACGAGAAAGAGATGGTAAAGTGTTTGCAGTTGGAGTGGGGTTATTGTCTTTGCTCATGTGTTTTGTTTTGGTTGTTTTTTTGTTGGTGATTGGTTTGGTTTTGGTTTTATTTTCCAATTTTTCTTAAGCATTCCTGAAATATTTAAGTGCTTCAGATTAAACTGTCCATGTTTTAAGAATCAGCCAGGTGTTAAGATGGTTTTCTTAGAATTTAACACAGAACTGCTATTCTACAGTGACTTTTAAAAATGTCTAAATTGAAAATATTTTTACCAAAAAAATTATGTTGCTTCAGCTAGGCTGTTGTAAATCAAGGGGAGCTTACTTCATTGTTGTTGGTCATGTAATAACACAAATACGTATTTCCCTTTTTGTAGTCAAGCCTCATATGCAATCAAAGTCACAAATTAAGTGCTCTGCAACGGTTACATTAGGGGACTGGAATTCAAAGCAATAGGATTCTAATATTGCATCTTTCACTTGTTTTATAAAACACATGTAGTGACTAAATTTTTATGCTTATATTTTCATGTTTGTAATATATTACTGAATTACCTGAGGTTTCAGTAGATAGAACATTCACAAAGCTATGCTTTAGTGTCAGAAAATAGGATACCAAAGCAGGGCAGAGGATGCTTTGTCACTCATCTTACTCTTCATCTAATGGTGTGTTTCTATTTAAATCTGACAGGTTGTGGGCATACAAGTATTTGTTCTGGTTCCCTTAAATCTGTCTCCTTTTTCTGCCTACCATTTCCCGTTCCAGATTTTCTGTGTTGGTTTTCTTATCTTCCCGATTCCCCAAACTAGAATAGAAGTGTCTAGTTGTATCAGACTAATGGTCCATGTAGAGTAGGATTCTGTATCTGACACAGGCAATAGGAGATGCTGTTTAGGGAGCAAACATGAGGCTGTCCTCTTACCTTAATCTGTTGTCTTTGTTGCTCCCCCAGTACTCGGAATTACTAGATTAGAAACATTAGAGCATACCTTCCCATCCGTTCCTTTAGAATCTGTTTATGGTTCTATTGCCTGTGAATTTCTGTGATACTTTATTGAACCTGTTGATAATATTTCCTATGGCAAAAAATCCAGAAGTTCAGTGCCCACTGTGTAAAGAAATACTTTCCTTTCTTTTAAACTGCTCTCTCAGTTTTATCATGTGCCTTCTTATTCTAATATCACAGGATTTGGTTATGAACAAGTTTACATTCTGCTTGCTTGGTGCTTTCATTCCACAAACCTTATTTGTATACCCCCTGATATTAGGGGCATCTTGGCTATCATTTTTGTTGCAGGTTTTTCCCATAAAAATTAGTTGTGGCTTTACCTTTGCACAGAGTTACTTTTTATCTAAATTATTTTTCAGTGTCCTTCTAGCTGTGATTTCCCCATAATAGCAAGTAAATCTGGGGAGAAAAGAAAGCCTGAGAAAAGGACTCCTCCAGTATAGACATTGGCTAGATTTTTTTTTTTTCTCAAAACAAAGCTTCAGTATCTTTACTGTGCATTTTTTGATGCAACTCTATAGTGACTGAGAGAGAATAGCTGTATCGCATTAGTTAGGCATGTGGTGACCTGTGACCTATTTTTCTGTTAACTGTTCATTGTCCTCTCTTCCCATCATTAACCACCTTTTGTCTGTTTTCTTCAGCTGTTGCATTCCATTTTTTGTGCTTTAAGCTTCTGAGGTCAGAGCTCCTCTGCCTGGGGTACAGGAAGGCAATGAGGGATCCCAGGGGAGGGTCAGAGACCTGCAGTGTGGAAATGAGGATAGACAAGGGCATTGGGGTCAGATCAAGGGGCATTGTTTTTTGGGGGGGTGGGTTGGTGTGTTCGCCTTTCCTTCTCCGTTCCCAACAATGTCTTTTAAACTCAAGCAAATAATCTAAAAGCAAGGTCTAGAGATGATATATTCAAGCTATATCCTAGCAGTGAAGATTATATGCTGTCCTGAAAGATAATCAGTTGCTCCAGATATTTGATTAGTCTTTCAGTTTTTATAACACCTGTGCGGGTAGCAGCACTGATCTGTGAGAGGCATATTGTCACTGTGCAAGTTCTTCCCATGTACTCTCCAGAATCTTTCAGTGTTAGCTCTTGTATGCAGGGTGTTGCATATTATTCGCATAGGGTTTTTTCAATAAGTAATTGTACTTCACAGGGATTCTATTTCTTAAGGTCTTCAGTTACAAAACTTTTCCAAAAGTTGCTTAAACACCGCATACTTCCAAACTGGCTAGAGGACCAGCAGAAGTTCTTACTTCAGCCTGAGTGGGCTGGTCCAGTCCAGTGGAATGGTCTTCTATTGGAAGATGCCAATATGTTAAAAAAAACAAACCAAACAAACAACAATAAAAACAAACAAAAAAACCCAAAACACCCACCACATTTCACAGAATACAAAAACCACTTAAAGATTCCAATATTCTATTTGAGCCCTTTATAAATGGAATTTTTCCAATCTTCTCTCTTGAAACAAATTTTGTTTCATATGTAGTAAAACCAGAAATAAAATGAGAAGAAGATGTTTTGAGTTATGTTGAAAGAAAGTATGTTGAAGATTTTGCCGCTTGAGAGTCTTTGCAATCCTGACACTTGATACAAATGAAAAACCTTAAGAGAACTCTGCTGCTGTATTAAATTGTGCTTATGAGGAAAATGTAAGTCACGTAGAAGCGTTGTGGAAATGTTAAAAACATCGTGCTAATTTTTGCTAGTCTTTTTGCTCTTTCATTGTTTAATGATAAGATCGGCTATTTTATAATTATCTGGAAAAACATAAAAATCTAGACTTTCTTAACTTATTTAACCAGCATTTAAAACTGAATTACATAAATTTCACAATGTAGTGTGTACAAAAGCTCCAGGTAATTGTAAAACAGAAAAAGAGGAAGCAGTGTTGGCTTTTATGTGGTCCTGTGTTCACCTGCCAATTCTTGGTGGACTGTTGTGCTGAAAAAAGGAGATGGTTCAGGGGATTACTAGTTATGTAGCTTACAGTACAGAGTTCTTTTTATGGAAGAAGAAATGGGGGGGAAAATGAGCACTTTTGTAAACTGTTAGATAAAACTTTAGCATTACTTGTTTTACAGGGGAGCAAAGTCCTAATGTCTCTCTAATGCAGAGGATGTCAGACATGCTGTCAAGATGGTTTGAAGAAGCTAGTGAAGTTGCTCAAAGCAATCGAGGACGAGGAAGATCACGGTCCAGAGGTGATCTCCTTCTTTTCAAGAACAATAATTGTAACAGAAAGTATGTTTATATTGGATGTACAGGCCTTGAATATCAGCCTTCGAGGTGTAAACTAAAAAATTTTTAGTGTACTCCAAAGAACTGAGCACACTTGTTTGCTGTATGAATGGTAATGCAAAAGGGATCTTTAGAAATAGAGTAAGTTTAACTTTGGGCTCCTGTTTTTCATTTTGATCAAAGGTGGGACTAATCGGACAGATGCTCCTGCTACTAATAACGCGCCACCTAGTACAGAATCAGAAACTGCAATGGAAGTAGATGGTTCTGAACAACCTCCATCATCTTCCTCTTCTACAATGTCAGCCCAAGCTCCTTCAACATCATCTTCAACAGAAAGTCCCCCTTCAACTTCATTATTGTCCTCTCCTGATAATGAACAAAGGCCTTCTTTAGGGGCCTCAGCTCAACCTGTGCTCCATCAGTCTGGTGAGAAGAAATCCATCTTGTCATTGTTTATGAAAAATGCATTCAATAAGAAACAATTTTATTTTAGGGTATTTTGGGTAATTGATCTTAATCTGTTTTTTCTTGCACATCCTCAATGAGACTAGGTATTTAATAGTTACCAAGTGACTGCAGCTGTGGTTTAAAGAGAGAGTAAAACCATCAACTGTATATGTTTGTCTGAAGAAGGAATCTCAAAGGAGATAACCAGTATTGTCTTCTGAAGTAGAAATAAAAAAGTTACTTCTTGTTTTTTCTAAGCTTATCGTTCTCTTCATGGAGTATAAGTAACATCATGCCGCCTTCAACTGTGATTTGGCTATAGCAGCATCAGTGCAATGAATAGCAGATCCTATGCCTGTTGTAATCAGAGGAAGAAGAGAATGTCTCCTTCAGCAGGAAGCAACGTTATTTTTTTGCTTCTCAAAAGTATCTGGATAGACAGGGCTCACCTTGTGTGATATTCCATTCTTGGTTAATGAATTACACTACATACTGATTTTTAAGTTTGTATATCTTGAAGCAACTCATCTGTATTTAATACAGACTTACATTCTTATTGTGGGAAAAAGAAGAAAGTATATTCCACTGTCAATGTCAGAAACTACAGTTGGGTAGTAAAAGAGCACCTTCTGCTTTGGCTTGCCCTTTTCCATCTCTATGCAGGAAAAGATGCCACAGCCTTTAGAGTTAAATATTTGCACAAGAGTTTATTTTTGCCTTTTTAAAGTGAGTTTCTAGGCCTCACAGTTGTGATGGAAAGGCTGACATGATCTGAAATACCTACAGGTTCAGACTTGCTTATTTTAAAATCCCCTGTTTTTTGTATAAATGCACCTTTTGTCTTGTACCAATTCTGTTGTAAAAAATCAAGGTCTTTGTCATTGGAAAAGATGACTGATAGCATCTTCAGGCCCCGAATTGGATGTTCTGGAGTAAAGGAGAGATGGGTATTTCTTAGGGAAAAGTGTGCCATTCTGTGTATTGTGGCTGCTGCAGCCAAAATCTTTGGGATGGTTGAGGAATGATTAGGTATCTAAGAGACAGGGAAGCTAAAGACTTAAGTTGAAATGCATTAAATGTATCATTCTCGCCCTATCAAACCTTGCAACTAGTCTGATACTTACTTAGAGGAAATAAACAGTGAGCAGAAACATGATAATACATACAGTCCAGATACTATTTCTAGAATAAGTGAATGCTAGAAAATCTATTTATTAGCAGAGGCTTTTAGTTATCTATGGTTTTTATTAGTATTGGTGTCAGCTTGCTGCAATCTCAAGTTTTTCACAATACAAACAAAAGAAATTAGTTAAGGGGTCTACTCTAACTCAGTGTAACCCAATTTAGCTGCCAGCATCTTTGGTACAGAGGAATAACCACCAAAGCACACACATACCATTACCAACGGTTCGTTTTGATTTTTTTTTTTTAAGTGTATGGTATATTCTGGAACTTACACTGGCCAGGAGAGTATGTCCCATATTAAAAATAATTGCTTCAAGCTCTGTCATTGAAACTTTGTGGACTGGATAATGATAATGCACTAGAGAGCGTTTCTGGAATTATGATGCATTTTCTATCCTGCATTTTAAAGAATGCATGCTGACTAGAAAAAGTGTTTTTCTCGTTTTTCTATGAATTTGTCTGAATTTCTAAGTAAAAGTTTATTCTGCTAGCATGAATTTGAAGTTGTTATTTCTTAATTCAGCTCTTCTCCAAGAGCATTTCCTCTTTCCCAGTGTTACTTCGGGCTTAAGACTCTCCACATATTCAGTTTTGCAAGGGATAGTGGTGACTGTTTTGTTGACAGACAGTGATACTTTCTAATTTACTGTATAATGTGTGATAGGTTTTTTTGACTACACCTAAACAGGGTGTCAGATTGGCTGCTGATTCTTCAAAAAAATCCAAAAAAGTCACCATCACCCTACCCACCCACCCCCAAACCCACAGAAACAAACAAAACTTTAGCTGCTATGCTTTATTGCTGTATGCAAATTTTAGTGTTAGGACAAGGTATCATCTTTAAATTGTCTCTTGTGGGAGTAAACTTAATAGTACTATATGTTTGTACATCTAGTAAGCATCTTGTCTAGTTTGCACTGCTTTTAAAACACTTAAGTTACTGTAAAACTAGTCTTTGGGCAAGTTCAGGGAGAGAGGAAGCTCCTGGGCAGAGGGAAAAGGTCACAGCAGAGCAGTGGCAGTGGGTTTATGAATGGGTAGGCTTGAATGTGGATTTCCATTTTGCAATGTTTGTATGCTTATGTAACCCATGGTGGTGCTGAGTTATGAGATTTTATTTATTCTCAGTCTCTAGTCTATAAATGTGAAAACACTGCACTCCTTGTTGACAGGATTCCCCGAGTTTGTTTAGCTGCGCTTAGAGGTGAATAAAACCTGCTGCTTTTTGAGGTGACAGGATAGGGAAAGTGATAATAGGAATTAGTATTTTAAATACAATGGGGTTGAGTAGGAAGACGAGGTAGAGGTGTGTTGTAAAAGATGGATGACTGGGGAAATATTTTGGAAGTTGGAAGAATGAAAATGAGAGGTGTTCAGCCATCGTTTTGCATAAAGTGGTGGTGGATACAAGTTTTAATATTGTAGCAAAGAGTTAGCAAATGAAGAATATGTTTTCGGGTAATGACTTATTTAGAATTGGAGCATGAATTCATACTATGGAATGGAACAGGCTTATAAACAGCTTTCCCTAAATCATTTCTACAGATTTCTGTACTGATCACTACTGCTGGTAGTGATCCTGCCTTTGAAATAGCAATACCTTTGCAGATGTATTATAATTCAAATATATTGTTGGTCTGATGTTCCAGAAAATGCCATGTGGTGAGCATTTGAGCTTCTACATCTGAATTACTTCATCTCTTTTAAAAAATGTACATGTTCAAAATAGTCAGTACAAAAATGGTTCAGTGCTGGAGCTTGCTGGGATAAGTCTCTTTATCAGAATGTATATTCTAGAAGAATACAGTTGGAACATTTGAGTAAGTTGGAAATAATCAACAAGGTCAGTGCAAAATATCAGTAGCCTGTTCTTGTCAGTATATTTGAATAATGGTTTGTGGGGTTTTTTTATAATGAGACAGAACAATTGCTGGAGATTTTCATGCTTGTCACTAAGGGAAAAATTACAAATTTATTTTCTTGCCCTGCTTGGCCCGTTCAGTGGAAACCATTAATTCATTTTTTACATTAGTTTTAAGATGCTGTAATTTTAAACGCTGAATAAACATCAAATACAACAAACTGTGAAATATAATAATGCTTTTTCCCCATAAGTAATATTCCACATACGCATCAGTACCACTGGGATGAGAGTTAGGGTGGCAATTGACAAATTAAGGCAAAGCTTAATCTTAATATGTGTTCTGATATAGGGTAACCCTGCTTTTAAATTTTCAATGGGAAAGTGGCAATAGCTGTTTTTTTTCAATTTCCATTTCTATTTCCTCACTCCATTTGCTGGCAAAATAAACATTTGCTTAGAGATTTTGAAATGTGTTAAAACGTGTAGTCACTGAACATATTCAGGATAGTAGTTATCTCTTTACATTTTGAATTGTAGTTCTTGTTACTTCTTAAATTGTAACTGTCTCTGGGCTGAGTGGAACAGAATCAGCAGCAAGTACTGAAAGCTGCAATTTTAGACAACATTGAAATGAACTTAAAAGCATTTTCTAGACTGGTGTTCTCATTTCCGTAAATGTTCATGGCAGATGAAAAGTATTCATAGCAAATCTCTTTGATGCCATATTCCTTCTAGGAAGTATATCTTTTTCCTTCTTGTTAGACCTCATCAGCCATAAACTGGCAGGATATATTTCCCAGAAGTGATATTAGACTGAGGACATTAGAGCTCATGGCTATTTGATACTAACTGGTGCCTGCCACTAATTTTTGAATGATTGGATTCTGTCTTTGTGTTTGTTTCTTTTTATGAAAGAACTTCTAAAATTTGCTTGCTTCACTGAGTGAATAAGGGTTACAGAACATTTGTAAAGCTTTTGCTTGAATGAAAGTTTATATGCCAATGTAATGCTCCCTAGAATTTAACATTTCATAGTACTGAATTTTTTTTTCTTTGCAGATTTTCTCATATCTACAAAATATTCCAGAGTACCCTTGATATAAATACTTTCAGGATAGGTCTAGGCTAGCAGTTTATAGCAGAACTAACTAGAGCATCTGATGTGAATATGAGTCTAAATTAGCTTCTCTACCCTACTATATTATAGATGAGAGTAATTCAGTGGTTCATATCTATGTTGTGCTTCGGCTATTGCTAATAAAGACACACTCTGTGTTGTATAAAGAGAAGTAAGTGGATGAAATTTGCAAAGAGCATGGAAAGAATAAAAAACTGTTAATCAGGCAGTGGACTGGTATATGCCAAAATGGTATAACTGACAAATTAATAAATATTAAAATGATGAAAACTGTGAAGTCTCTAAAGATGGAACTGAAAGAATAGTTTGTTAAGAGAATGATACTAAGAATTGTTTATGATCCAATAAATTACTTTCTCTGTAGGACCACTTAATGTTTTCAGACTTTGAATTCTCACCCAATGGGAATGAGTTCATAGTAAAGTATATTTTTTGGTTAGATGCTGTTCTGCTACCTATTTCAGTAGTCCCAGTTTACTCTTCACAGGTTTGTTTTGATCAAAATTGTACCAATTTTTTTTTTACATCAGGAAGCTATCACATTCATTTTGAAAACTTACCTGTAGACCACAGTTGCATAATTTTATACCATGGATATTCTCATTTGTTATGTGTGCTAGGAACATGAAAATGAATACTTGTGTTGTTTGCTTGGCTTTGAATCAGTCAGGATCTATCTATTTAATTAAATAATTCTTTGTGAAATGCTTTAAGTGTTGGGAGATGGGGGGTAGGGAGGGATGTATTGTATGGCATGAATTCTGAACTTTTAAGTCCTGTGATTCATGCATTTAGGAAGAGAAAAACAATGTCAATACTTCATTTTATAATTTCTGGATGTTAGTAAATGATTTACATAATTTTTTTCACTGTAATTACACTTAGTATCTGTTGCTTCTCTCTTTGGTCAGTCCCCCCCATCCCTGCTCCCTGTTCTGTATGTTGTATGTTCAATGTTTCTTTCTTTTACATACTTCTTTTTTTCCTCCCTAGCCCCTCCCTGTTTGTCAGAGTTAATGGGACCTGAGTTAGCTATAATCCGTAGGGGTCTACAGCGACTGAGGCTTAAGAAGGCAGAACAACAGAGACAGCGAGAGCTAGCTGAGGGTTCAGCGCCACAGTCGTCGTCCTCTGATCAGTCCTCCTCTAAGGGCTCCTCACAGGACCCTCAGACATCAGGTTGTCATTTGTCAAGGTTTCTTAAGCAGCTAACGTAGTTATAGTTTGTGCTGCTGTTGTTTGCTGAGATGCTTCTTTTCCAGAACAAGACAGTTAATGCATTTGCTGCTTGTCTTACCTTGCATGTGATGGTGTTCATCATCACATGCTTAGGGAAAAAGTAATATTGACAATTTTAATTTATCTAACATGTTTGGATTATATAGCTAAATGATAATATATGGAGAAAGTTTCCTAAATGCATGGTATCGGGTATGTGCAATGTTTGATAGAGCAGTTGAGCAAGAAGTTGCTGTGTCCTGAATAGAGTAAGGTACTTAACAACAAAATGCAATTTCAAGTGTGTAATTGTATCCAATAGTAATATTTAAGACTTGGCTTTTGTTTAGCTTATGTTCTAAATCAGGGTAACAATTCAGTAAAACTGTATTTTGGCACTCTTAGATGCTATGGTTTTACAGTAAGTATAGTGAAAACACTTGTAACAAAACAAAGTCCCCAGAAATGCTCTCCTTTTTTGAACAGACTGACTTTTCATTTCACCATCCTCTTTCTCTTGTCTTATTGAGCCTCAGAGATCTTTATAATGAAAAGAGATGTATTTGAGAAAGTTAGGGTAGAAGCATGCATATGAGTAAAGAGGTAATCCCTAAAGCATAAACTTGAAGCAAACATTGTCATGGCATCATGTAAAAACGAGTGAGCTGTATGCTCGGTGAAAAATCAGCATATCTTGTGTTGAGAAGTAATGTCTAGCAACGTGTTGTCTACAGATAAATTCTGTGACAGTTGAGGTGTGGCTAAATTACTTACAAGGTTTGTGTCATGTTCACAGCTTAACTTGCTGTGGTTCAATCTATTAGTTTATCTGGAGTCTTAAAGAACAATTTGATATAACAGTGGCTAGTGAATTGAATTTTGAGTAACTTGCTACACTAGAAAATTCTATAGTGAGTTTTCAGAATGTTTGGCAACCAGTAAATCCTGGAGGGCTGTGTGCTTAGCTTAGGGATGGCGGCCATAAAAACAATGGTAGCAGTGTTCTTGTAGGTGGCTGCAATTGCCTGCCAGCAAAACCCTACCAAAAAGCTATGAATCTTTTTCAGCAAACTGAACGTCAGAATTTGTTAACTCAAAGATATGTATTGATAGAGGCAAAACTGTAACACTTACAGTCAGTAGATCTTGATCTTCTATTTTCTTTTTGAAATGACTTAAAAACTTTTTAACAAAATTGTTTCCTGTTGATTTGAAATTGGAAAAAAAGTTTGGTTACAACCATGTCTGTAGAATTTTCACCTGGAGGTATATCTGTGGATATTTTACTACCTCTGAAGTATGTGTTGGTCTAGGTTTCACTTGATACTGTCTCACCCATCTTGTTCTTAGTGCTCCTTCAAGTATGCAGTGTAATTCTTCACTCCCAGTTTCTTGTGGGTCAGCATACTGTAGGATCCATACTGACACAAATTTGAAGTTTTACAATGAGTAATTTCTTTGACTGGGGGTCAGAGACGTCTTGTAATTAGCTTGGATCCCCCATCACTGTTTCTTGGAGTTTTGAGTTCCCATGTGCTTCAGATTTTAAGGAAACTAATGGGAAGGTTTGATTGTTTTGTTTGGGATCACCAGGGAAACACAGAACACATACATAGCCTTTGAGGAAACTAATATGCAAATATTTACCTCATTCTTCATGTGATGACAATGAATTTGCAAATTTAACCATTTTACTTATTAAATAATTGCTTTGAAAGATAGATTCACTCAGCAGTCTGGAAACATTTATTTTTGGGGAGAGGAAGGGGGAACAGTTTTGCTGCCTGACCTCCAGCTCATTAGGATGTGTATCTTTTTGCTCCTTGGTCTTATTGGTGGAGTTTCACAGAATCACAGAATCACTAGGTTGGAAATGACCTTCAAGATCATCAAGTCCAACCATTAATCCAGCGCCACCATGTCCCCTAAACCATGTCCTGAAGTGCCATATCCACACGTTTTTTGAACACTTCCAGAGATGGCGACTCCACCACCTCCCTGGGCAGCCTGTTCCAATGCCTGACCACTCTCTCGGTGAAGAAATTTTTCCTAATACCCAATCTAAACCTCCCCTGGCGCAACTTGAGGCCATTTCCTCTTGTCCTATCACTAGTTACTTGGGAGAAGAGACCAACACCCTCGTTGCCACAACCCCCTTTCAGGTAGTTTTGTTACCTTCAGCATTATAGACAGTGGAAGATTTAAAATTAAAAATTCGAATCTAAATAATTAATCTGTTCAGTCAATTATTCCTCAAGAAATTTCATAAAAGATTACATCTTTTCCTTTCTACTTGTATGTATAAATAGAAGAAATTCCTGTTGTGCTTCATCAGCTTCTTTCATTGTATTCCTCCTTCCCATATTATGGGAGGGAACAAATGAGACTCCTTTCTTTTGACTGGGGAATCCAAATCACCTTTGCGTTGTCTATTTACTATTTAAGATTTCTGCACTCTGCACATGGAAATGTTCTTTGTTTGCTCATTTCTTTTTATGCAAGCTACTTTGTTTTGTTCCCTTTTTCTGACCTCCCAAGACTTATTTTTGGAAGATGTGTATCCACAATCTATTTCTTTGGAAAACCAGAGGTGCAGATTTTTGGTCTCTTGGTTTTCCATGGAGACAATTGTTTTCCAACCCCGTGGTAAGTTGACATTTCAGAAATGTGGTAGGAAAAAAAGTAGTTCTTAGGGGTTTTTTTAATAATAAATTCCCATACAGAGACAATACCTTTTTTAAAAAAAAATTTTTTAATTGCAAGGTTGTCTTTGCTGCTCTGTCTTGAGGAAGTTGTTCAGTTTTCAGGCACGTACTAGTTGTAAATTTTCAAACAACAAACTACACCCCAAAATGTGTCTTCCACTGTGTGAAATGGTGTCATAGCCTCTGGCCCAGGGCTGCAAGTTCTCAGTCCCTATTCTGACAAAACTTGTATAATTTACACTTGCAATTTTTTGGGGAATTCAGTGTGAAAGTAAGGCCATTTCCTTTGACCTGTATTTAATTTTGAATCCTTATCTTTGCAATCACAGAAGCTCAATTATAGCTGTAGACACAAGCTGGAGAAAAAATACTCCAGCCATGTAAGAAATTACCAGTAGAAAATGTCAAGAGCTGAAAGCTTTTACAGGTTTAATAGAAGTGGATACCTCCTATAAATATTGTGTAAATTTGGCGGTTTTAGAAGCAGTATATGCTGCCTGTATCAGATCTATTTTGTCTTCAAGCCTTTGCTTAGGTATTGAACAGATTCAGCTTTTTTTTATAGCCCCTTTAATTAGGGAACTATGGTAAGTTTTTTGGTTTATTATATACTTTCTCCAACAAAGCCTAGTTTTGACTTGCATTTTTGTGGTATTTCATAACATTTAGATCTTGTGCAGTATTTAAACAACAGTATATATGTGCTATATGCAAACTACAAAAAAAGTAAACCTTTTTAACCTCTTGTTATTGCTGCTCTGCCCAATGCTGGTAATGCTGCATATGTGTTGCCATTACCTGTGTCACTTCTCTTTTTGAGAAGTTACAGAAACGTGAACCAGCTGATCTTGAAGTGAAAAAGAAAAAATAGATCGATGCACATCAGGGGTTCCTGTAGTGGTCAGTATGCATAATCTTACCCACAAAAGAGGAAGCAATGTGAACCTTTCTTTTTTGAGGAAAAGTTAATTTGATTTAGACTACATTTATTGTGGAACAAAGATATATACATGTGCACGCTGATATATTGCAGAACCTGTGATGCACGTTGACTTGATTCTTTTTTTTTAAACTTTGGTTGTTTCAGAAGTCTATATGGTCAGTGTCTTTAGCGGAACAAATTGGCCCTTCATTTCTGTTTTAAAGCTTTCTGCAAAGAACAAGGGGATGGCTGAAGTTTTTATTACTAGATTCTTTGCCTTCTTTGTAAACACTCAGATGTAGAAATATGTCTATTTGAAGTCCAAAATATGTAACTGAGAGCTTATTCACTGTGCAAAGCAATTATTCCTAGTTATTAAAACAAATATTTAATTTCTTAGATTAAGGTCCACTATATGTACCTTTTTTTTTAACCAAAACAATAGAGGTGGCATGCTAAGATTTTGATGAAGTCAGGTGCTGATTGCCCAAACTATAGGAAGATCCTTCAGCATATAACTGACTTTAAAATTATCTTCTATTTTCTGTTTGAGGTTTCCCAAATTTATGAATCTCCAGTTCCCTCTTTAAGTGGTGTTCCAGTTTAGAATGTACTGGTGACATTACAACCAGTGGTGAACTGCATTGGGATGCAGACCCAGCCTGTGAAGGCTCAGGTAAGAGTTTGGATTTTTGTTTGTTTTTTTAACTATATGGCACAGTTTTGGTAATAATTTTTTCAAAAGCTTTATCAGAAATATAAAAGTACTTTTTCAGAATTTTTACAAAACAAAGCCATATATTAAAAAAAGAGGCATTTACCTGAACTTCTCTAGGCTGGTTTCATGGTCATGTTTATTTCCCTGCTTGAGGTGTGGGGTTCCAGACTGCAGTGCCACTTCAGGGGGTGCTGGTGATCTGTGGCTTCAGGGGACTTGGAAAAAAAAGTGAGTTTAAAATTGCTACAAACTGATCTCTTTTCTTAACCACATCATTGGAATATTTAGGATGCTTCCTATACGTTGTTTAAAAATTCTCATATTGCAATTGAAAT
This sequence comes from Phaethon lepturus, assembly GCF_000687285.1. Lineage (NCBI taxonomy): Eukaryota > Metazoa > Chordata > Aves > Phaethontiformes > Phaethontidae > Phaethon > Phaethon lepturus. The sequence continues at coordinate 16,632 of NW_010522768.1, forward strand.
GCATTCACAAAGTTGTAAGAAGACATCAACATAATAGTGAAATGTGAGAGGTTTAGGCCTACATTGGCATGAAATACTACCTAGAAAATTTTTCAGTTTTGTTTAATTTGATTGAATGATGCACATGGTAAAATATACCTACTTTTTACTTACTATTGTTTAACATGAGGTCTTAATAAAATTTAGAAGTGCTCATAAGGGTAGTAAATGTAATTTCTTATGTTTGTAATTAAAATATGTTAGTTCAGTCATATTTCTTCTGTTCATCTTGGTCTGAAATAAAGAGCTGATGAGATTAGCTTTTCCAGACAAGTAAAATGCTTGGCAGCATGATACAACTTTTGAAAAAAGACACATAAGCTTATAGAAAGAATTAGTATGCAAGAACAGCATAACTGAGAATCGCTGTCTTGTGTCATTAGACTGCTCAGCGTGCTGTCCAAGACCTCCCTTCCCTTTAGCACTTTTGATACGAGTTAATTCCAATCGCGGGCTTCATAACTATGAGTCAGGGATCAAAGCCAGCCTCCCCTTGAGAGAGGCGTACTGATTCCTGTGCTGAGTCAGCTAGAATACAAGTAGATCATCATATGGCATGGTGCATCTTTACACCAGCTTTTTGCTCTGATTCACATTCTAGAAAGCGGATTACTAGTCCATTAAAAAAAAAAACCTCTGCTGTAAATAGTTCTCTTCTAATTTAGAAATTATATGTAAAGCACACTGCAGTTTTGGTAACCAAAATACATTAATGTTACAAGCCTCATACTTAAGAGCTACATCCCATCTAAATTTAGATGATGAATTCTGTGGTCTGGCTTAGGTGTGTTTGATGCAAGGCATGGGCATGGCTGAACAAAGCTGAAGACAAAACAGGACCAATTTTATGTTCCTCAGTTGTGGAAATAAAATGTATAAGCCCAGTTGCCAAAACTAGCCAGCCTCCAAAACACACTGAGCTTGCCTCAGACTCTCCTGGTCTTGTTCCTCACTCCTTCTCCCCTCCCCTATGCTAGGTATCAGTGTAATGAAGGAACAGACTGTGATTTTTGCACCTGCATCTAGGAATGAAGTGTCATTTGAGGATATATATTTAAATCAGCTTTGTCAATTTAGCAGGTTGTATGGCTGTACTACAAAATAGGTCACGCTGGTGATTCAGGCCCAAACCTGGAAGTGAGCTTCCTGCAGGAGAGAGTGTACTGTTTTATTGCTTTCCTTTGTATAGGATCTAAATTTATGTTAAAATTCCTTTAGCATGCTGTGACGTTGGCAGACTATGACTCAGTTTATAATACAGGATATTAAATCCTTTTAGCTTAGCATGAGTTTGCTTATAACAGAAAATTAACAAATGGAACAGAGATATGGTAGCCTAGCCAATATCTTTGAAATACTGCACTAATTTTTGTACATCAGTTCATCTTAAGATAATACCGAAATAAGATCTGGCCTTCAGAGTTGACAAGGAAAAGAGACTCACAGAAGATACTGAACATTGCATCTGTCATTTGTCTGCACAATGAATACAGTGCTGGTGATAGTTATTAGCTGGTAGTGTACAGTGGAAAAAAATGCGCTTAACTGCTGGGGGGATTGAATTTTTTTTTTTCCTTCTGTGATTAGATGAGGATTTTTATAAGGCTGACTGGTGTGCTACTGTGATAAACTCATGAAGACATGTTCTCAGTCATCAGGTGCCGCAGAGGTATAGCATCTAGGAATGCAGAACTATCGAACTGTCATATGAGTGGGATGTATTTTGGTGCTTTAATGTTTTAAAAACAGTCTCCATGCTGTCATATCTGTAAACAGTTTCATCTTCTACATTTTATGCTCATAGGTATAAAAATTGAAGATACTAGTATAAAAATTCTGAAATTTACATTTAGCGTATGGTTTGAAATCCTTGTGTCACTGAGTAGTTGGAGCAAAGACTTTAGGCGTCATTTCCTGACATGTTAGAAATTTGAAGAACACAGTAAAATCTTTGGTAATGGACAGGCATTTTTAATATCAATATGTCAGCAAGCTTCAGGCTGTTTACCTAAAGAAATACAAAATAATTTGAAACAAGTAGCTTTGCTTCTGTCATGCTTAGGAAATGCAATATGGCTGGCTGCTCATAAAACAAACCCAAAGCTTCCTTATGTTGCTGCTTTTTATTTTTTATTTTAAACTAACATATGATCGTGACATTGCTGTGCAGTTCTCTGCTGCTTATGTTTTAAGTTGAAATCTCATTTTTGTTTCAGATTCTCCTTCTTCTGTGGTTAACAAACAGCTTGGATCCATGTCACTTGATGAGCAACAGGGTGCGTGTGACAGGAAATGCGCTATACCCAGCCATAGTTGATTGCAATGCTTCCTTTTGAAATTGCTTTTCATGATGATAAACAGTCTAAAAATGCTGTTCATCTACATAAAGTAGAATTCTGTAAGCAGATCTGCTGGAAACTCATTAACTATGTAATTCTCAATATGAGTAACAGAGTAAGGTTAATGGTTGTTTTCAAAAGCCATCCTATGCTCAATTCTTAATTTATTCAATGTAGGTGCAGTAAATGTCTTATGTACTCTACAGACATTTAGAATATTTTTTTAAAATGCAATGTAAAATGAATTCTATAAACAGTCTTGCTGAATGGTTCTTCTTGGATCAAAGTGCAAATATCAAGATTGAAGTAACTTTGAATCATGTAAAGCCAAATTAATTTACTGTATGCAAGAGAGATGTGCAGCTTTGTAAACTTGCACAGTCTGAGTAACTCGAGCACCTATTGCACTTAGGTACATCTTACATCTGTAACTCCTTGTCCTACACACCTTCTGCTAAACAAGTACTAGTGTTTCTCTGTAGATGCCCTATGGGCTGGTGCCAGAAGGAATGTCTCTGAGCTTTCTCTATGCCCATTATTCATCAGTCTTCAAACTGTGAGCAGTGAAGTGGGCCATAGGTGACCCTATTCCAGCTAAACCAATGTCATCTGTAGTGAATATTTATGCCTGAATAATTAATGAGTGATAGATGGTAATTTAAAGATAGATTTCCATACACTCTGCATTATGCTCACTGCCATATCAAAGCCTCTGCAGAGATTTAGTAGCTCAAATCCTACAAAAGAGCTGGCTGTTTCATCTTTCACATTCTAAACTAGAATGCCATTTTGAAATCCTATTTCTGAAAAAGTCTGTTTGGCAACTGTTGAGATTATTATATTGAGGTTTATTTTAGGATGCCAGAACACTGGAAAAAAATCAAGCTGTGTTTTATATTGACAAAATAAATTCATTTTGTGGAATTACATTTTCTGATGAAATAGCCTTAAACCTCAGTGTGTAAATTTGCTAATTGTTCATGGTTCAGTAGTCTACATCACTCCAACAGTCAGGGTTAGCTGCGAAGCTTGCTTGTAATTAGTGGTCAAGCTATGCTCTCTGTTATGAACTCAATAAAGCATTATTTGATGAGAACAGAATAAACTAGAATTTACATAGAAAGTCTATACATTTACTGAAGTTCTTACAACTGCAAAAATTTTGGAAAACTGATAAATTGTTCCATGAAGTTGTGAATTAAGCCCATCTGATAACAAAGATAAAAACAGAAGTTTTGGTCCCAGAAATCAGTTCCCAAATCTGCATCCGATTCCTCTTCCAGCAGGATCAGTTGTCTTAAACTAGTTTGTGTATTACTACTGTTAATTGCATGGTTTTAATAGACTCATAGTTGTAATACACTCTTGAAAATTTTTTCTAATAATTTTTCCTGTGTTAAGAAATTACTTGAACTGATGTGAAGAGGTTTCCTCTCCTAAAAGCTCTTCAGTTTTTTAATACGCAAAAAAAACACACTAAAACCAGAATACATTTGTTTATCCAGACTTTATTGGTAGGCCAGTTCTCTGATTGTTTTAGGGCAGTGTTTTTCTGTTGTGATGGTAAGGATCACCTGACCAGACAAAGAATGTTACTTCTAGTTTGGAAAGCTAGGAATTTGGAAATGGAGGTGACTTATTAGGAAATCTGTTGTCCAAATGATAACCAGAAAGAATAATCTGCTGAGATCCAGTTAGATTTTTGTAGTTAAACTGCATTAGTTTAATTTCATATTTGAACAGAAATCTCAAAACAGTATAAGTGGCTAGTGAAGGAAGTCATATCAGTTCTTTTTATATATATATATATATATGCTTTTTCTTTTTTATTCCTGTCTTTTTCTTAATGTGGTGCTGAATCAGCTGTCTTCTGTTGGACCAGTCTTTTTTGTTAGAGAAGACTGTTTCTGGGTTTAAAGATCTTTTGATACTTACTACAAACATATAAATTTATGCCATTATTCTGCCAGTCCAGCAGAAGCTATAAGTTATTCCCATCTGTACAAAATGGTTTCAAATGGATTACGGTGATCTACACTGGATTTTTTTTTTTTTTTGTTACAGTGTTTGTAATAGTGGAGGGTGGCTGTTAGGTTTGTTGCAGCCTAAAGGCGATGTTATGACTGTAAAGTACTGCCTGAATTGTTATGATTAGAGAGGGAACCTGAAGCCAGAGAACTATCTCAGTAACTTTGAAGTGTAAATGAGTGTATGCATCCCCTACTATCTTAGTGGTGCTTCCTACATACGCAGAAGCCATTCTGATTACTGCTATTTCTAGATATTTGCAAGTTAGTGCAAGGGTTTAGTAATCCCTTAAGGTGATGTCATAGAACCATAGAATAATTTGGGTTGGAAGGGACTTCTTAAGGTCATCTAGTCCAACCCCCCTGCAGTGAGCAGGGACATCTGCAGCTAGATCAGGTTGCTCAGAGCCCCGTACAGCCTGGCCTTGCATGTTTCCAGGGATGGGGCATCTACCACCTCTCTGGGCAATCTGTGCCAGGGTTTCACTGCCCTCATTGTGAAACATTTCTTCCTTTGATCTATTTGAAATCTCCCCTTTTTTAGTTTAAAACCATTACCCCTTGTCCTATTGCAACAGGTCCTTCTAAAAAATCTGTCCCCACCTTTCTTATAAACCCCCTTTAAGTACTGAAAGGCTTCAGTTAAAGTGTCCATACTGGATTGTTCAGTGCCACATCATAGATACTTGAGCTGGCCCAGAACAGGCTGGTATGTCAGCTATGGCAGAGTTAGTTCCTCATAAACAGTGCTGTAAGTCCTTGAAACTGTATTGGCATGTGTTGTGTCCCAGCTAATTAGTTCTGCCTCCCAGTCAGGCAAACTGGTTGAGTGTTGGTATGCACACAGAGCTTTCCAGTTCTATAGTGAGGGCTGCAGGTACATGCTCAAGAATTTCAGACCTTGTGCTTCATTGTAAGGCACAGTGTGGTCCGTACAGCCTCCTTCGGTAAAGTGCAGTACTACCACTAATTAGTATAGGAATCATCTAGACAAAGAAATTATATGCCTTGAGCTGTAGATTAGGCTGGTCCAAAGAATGATTTGATTTTCGGTCTTCCCTTAGATATCATTGTGCCTTATGCTGAGTGGTATCAGTGTAACATTGTTTATTCAGTCTGTTCCTCACCAGATAAAGGAATCTCCACCCTTCCCTCCAAGTTAGCTGCTTCTGATGAATTTGCGTGTGTTAAGTCTTCCCATGGAATTCCTATTTTCTAAAGTACACCACTTATTTTCTTCTCTTTGGATCAAATTTTCTCCCTTCAGAAGTAACTCTCTTTGGTTTTCACACAGAATATAACCCTATCTTCAGAATGTACAAAGCTGATTTTCTTATGAAGGTCATGATTAGTGCTAGATAGGAATTATTTTGGAAGTTCTTCATGAAAAGTCATCTATCTTCTTGCGGGGTTGCCAATAGACTAGTGAATGGGGCAACATTTGAGATGTGGGAAACCAGCTTGAAGTTCCTTACAATGTTAGTTTAACTAGGTTAACGTAATCTGTAAAGCTGTCTTACCTATGCGCTTGCCACTTCATAGTTGAGCCCCGATCTTTGTAAAGCTACATGAGCACAGGTTCATTTTCTAAGACAGAAAGTGTGTATGAGGGGTATTTCTTTCAGTTGTGGGGTTTGTTTTTTTTTTTTAAATAAGGTTATGAATGAAATTTTGTTTTCAGTTTTAAGGGTGGTAGTTTAAAAGTACTTTCCTCCTGTAGGCATCTGGAGAATGGACCATTTCATGGGAGTGTCTGTTCTAGGACAGGGTTGCATATGAAAGGAAACTGTATTGTTGATAGTATCTTTAAAGTATAATGTGTTTGGCTGTGAAATCTAACTAAAGTTTCAAGGTAGTTTTGAGGAATTTAGAATAGAGTTTAGTAAGGTGTTGACAAGCTACAGCTTTCTCTTGGAGCAAATATTACCCTACTAGAGCTTGCAATCAGATTAATAGTTTTGGAAATAGCTCTCCCCTAAATCACAGAAGCTGTACAACTTTTCCCTTCATTTCTTGTCAATGTGAAGTGGTAATCTGGCCTCATGGGGTGAACCTAGTAGTGACAGAGAACAGTGCTTCATTCTAATCTAGTCAGTCTTTGGCAATCCCATTGTTCTTGAAAACAAAGAGTTCACCACTTACGGATTTTATGTGGCTTCTCTAAAAGAATGTTCCTTTATGTATTGGGCAAAGCTTATTAGCTTTCTTCAGAGGCTCCCATTCAGCTTTCATTAGTAGTGTAAGTTTAATATAAAATAGTGAACTACATGACTAATTCTGTGCAGTTTATTATCAGATTCTTGTCTCATCTGTCTTCTAAAATGTTTCTTTTTTTTATTAGTGTGGATTTCATGCCCTAAAGCTAGCTTAAAGAAGAAACTGACCCAAACCAAATTTTACCTTGTGCTATTGTAGATTTAAGAAAAAGCTATTACACAATGTGGTTTAACAACTGTCTCGAGAAATTTGTAAAAATAATTTCTCAGTTACTCTTTGGGTAAGCGGCAATCCTTCCAACTTTTTGAGTGTGAATAAACATGAGCATTGCTTCCACAGTAACCGTAGTCAGAGGAAGTTAATCTTGGTTAAATTTTTTGGTGTTGAGATTTTAAGATAGGAAAGCACCGTCATGATAATGTGAGATGAGCTTTATAACACAAGCCTAATACTCAATTAGGTTCAGTATAGGATAGCGATGTTTGGTTACTTTGGTCAGTAATATTAAGTTGCTTTGTGCTGAATGTTGCATATCAGTATCGAGTTACAACAGACATTGTTTGGTGGCTGTCTTGGACTGTTGAAGGCAGTAAGTTGTCTGTCTTTACCTATCTGGGTTCCCAGTTCAAAGATATGCCTTGTCTGTCCCTGTTACAAGAAGGTAAAGAATTCTCCAAATGTGTAATTTCTTAATCTTTCAGTGTCCAGCTTCTGATGACTTGTGCAGTATGATGGAATGATCAGTATTTGTACTTGCTTAGGAAGGGCTACTCAAAGTTTGAACAGACTTTTATACTAAGAGATGCTTGCTGACAGGTTGCCAAAAAGTAGAGAAAGCACCTGTTTAGCCGACAAAGAACATGTCATTTTTGTTCAAAATATCTATATAGCCACTATAAAATATTTTCTTACATTTGTTTCTTTTAGGAACTGGAAAACTTGCTTTTGATCAGTTCTATCCTTGCTGCACTCTAACAAGAGTGTAACTGGAACCTTTATTTTAGAAAGGCTATGAGCTTTTCTTTGTATAAAATGGGGCCCATGCCCTGTGTATGATTAGGATCGTGGTTGTAATTGGTTAATTCTCTTTCACATAAAAATATATTAATGTTTCCTACAGGGTTTTTGTGGTTTTGTTTTAATTTCAGAATATGTAGAAATACATATTAAAAGTTCTTTGGAGCAGCTGATCACTGTTCTGAGCCTGTAAGTGGGCTTCTGCCTGCCAGCAGTTTAAAAATATGAGCATTGATCGTTAGGTTAAATTCTTATGTGCTATTTCATAGTTCCCATAACTTAATTGTATTTTTAAAAATGAATATCCTGTGACAGTATTGTAGCCATTACTGTTTTGATAATAGCCTTTTTAGTGGGGGAAAGTTGTAGGTTTGTGCTTGAATCAAATGTTAGATTTTAATTGATGTTTGCCCAAAAATGATCTGAAGCTGTTACTTTATTATGTGTCAGTCTGCTGCCAATACTGCAAGTATATTTATAGTCCAATTTCTGTACTCTGCAAAGCAAAGAAAATACGGCATGGTTTTGTCCAAACAGTCCTTAGATAAAAAGCTCAGCATTCATGAAAAGCAAGACAACACAGGCTACTTAGCAGTCCTTTAAGTGGTGCCTAATAAACACTAAGTAAACTCTCCCATCTGAGTTCTGAGAGAATGGCACCTCGCTAGTGAGGCTTAGTCTGATGGTACATTCCGTTAACTTTTTAGTCCTGCCCAAGGCCAGCTTCAGTGTTGATGGCAATTGTGCCATGCATCTAGGTAGATTGTGACCATGAGTTTTACTGAAGGGTGGTGGGTGGATGGATGTCACTGAGCAGTTCTGTTTTGAAGGAGCCCACTGAACATCCTTAAAACTACATACGCTGCAGATGTTTGGCACAGTTGCAGTGGTTTTCAATTTTATTCACTTCTGTTGCTTTTGGACATCATTAATAGTTTGTTTTGCAAGTACTCCCCTTCTGCTTACAGTTATTATAATATGAAATATTATATATTGTAATATAATATATAATTTTTGTAAACCTGAAGCACTCAGAACATGAATTTACAGTGTTCTTATGACAACTAGCTGACAATTTACAGCAGGTCTAAGGATATTGGTAGTTGAGTGGGTTCTAAGTAGAAAAAAAAGTAAATGGGATTGTGATTTTTCTAGACCACTGTTTGTGTCTAGATCTCACAATCATTTTTTCATATGTATTTATTAAATAGATTGAACACCACTTCCAAAAACATTTTATATTCTTATTATTAATATACTTGATAGAAAAGGGATCTGCTTATAAAGGATAATATTGTGTGTACACATACCTATCTGCAGGTTTTTTTACCTGCATGTTGAAGGACAGCATCTTCTTTTTTTGCTCTTATAAATACAAATAATTTTAGGCCATTTTTAAAGCATTGCAAATTTGGTGTGTTTACTCTGAAACTTTTTAACTTTTTGCTTGGGCTGTAAGAGATCTTAAATAGACATTGTACATGTTACTACCACATTTGGCCTTTGTTAGGATAATTAAATGAATCTTTAGAATTGTAACAGCTTAATGTATATTACTGATGCCCATCCAAACTTTATCAACCCCATATTTACAGAGAGTGATAAGCCACGAACAGGAACAGGTGAACCAGTTTTAAGTTTGCACTACAGTACAGAAGGAACGACTACAAGCACGATAAAACTGGACTTCACTGATGAGTGGTAAGAAGTTAATTTTGTTTTTAGCTGGTTATTGATCAGCACATATCACTAACACTCATCTAGCATATATACAGATAAATTATTTTTCTGCATGGTGTATTTCTATTTTTAGATGTATATAGACAGTTTGAAATGTCTGTAGTCCTTAATGCATTCAGAACATAAAACAATCATACTTTTAACATGAAAGTTATGCAAGAGGTTTTTTTGTGATATTTACTATGAATCTTTTTAATGTTAACATAATTTGAAACATGCTATCTTCATCAAACCCTAGCATAATGTTAGTGTTCACTGTCTTACTAAAGCAGGGTAGTACAGTGATGGAAAGGTGGTCCAGGGGCTAGTGCTTAATTCTCTGTTCTACCAGACTTCTTATATGGTATTCTGCAAATTAGTCTTTCTGTGGCACAGTTCCCAAGCTGTAAAACAGTGAAATTAGTATTTCTGTGTCTGAGGAGTGTTGATGAATGCATATGGTTAAGATATCAACTTTGTGGACTGCTTAGATATTACAGTGATGGCATCATTTTTAGATAATAAATGTGTACTGTCTAACTGGCCTGACTTACTTGGCTTTATATCGAAGTCTGTCACTAGAACATCTCGGGATCCCCCAAAATAACTACAGTCTGTATTTTATCTCCTCTTACTTCTATTCCTTCGCTTATGTTTTCAAAATTATTGTAGAAGGCAGTAAGTAGAAATGCTTGCTGGCATTTGTTACTGGGAGGGGGCAGGAATCCACCACATTTAGCTACTCTGAAGTGCTGTGGCTTTAAATATAAAATATACACCTTGGGCATAGCAGTTTGGAAACTTTAAACAGTGATCTGTGTATTTCCACAAGAATGAAGTCTTTGCCCATGTGAATCTGAAATACTGTAACAAATATATTCAACCAATCTATTAGACTGTTTAGAGTCCAAATCCAGCAAGCTGTGAAAGTATTAGTTTTGCTGTAATGCTTTTAACTAATTCTGTGTTTAGTTTTGTAGTCATCTTTGTTTAATGTTTTAGCGTAGGCAGACTGCACAAGAGGAACAGAGCATTTGCAAATGTTTTGTCCATTTGTTCTAGTGTTTTTTTAATCTAATAATAAAATATTACTACCACTGTACCACAGAAAACAAATTTTATTAAACAACATTAACACTTTATTTTAAAACAAAATTTGAAAAATGCATTTTACACTTCAAACAGTTAATGATATAAGTGATTCTGAAGGTGGAAAATTTGAATGAACAACTATCTCAAAAACAATATTAGGAAAAAATAGAATGTACAGGGAATGGAGATTAGGGACAGGAAAATTACTCATTACAAAAATCTGTAGTTGGGGAAGTAAAGTCTAAGTGAAAACTACTAAAACTTAACTTCACATATATATTCTGTCTAGTAGCAAGTATTGTAACAAATCTCTTGGGCCACATGTTAGCACCATGTGAATGACAAACATAAAATATAATACCAAAGGAGAATGAAGGACTAAACATCATGATCTTTTAAGACTAATGGTAGCATTATTCACAGATTTAGGACAGTTCTGATAAAAAGCATATTAAAACAAGCAGTACATGGGAAGTAAACCAAAATTATGGGAACTAGAATGTGCATGATTCAATACCTTTGGTTTGAGAGAATAATGGGTTCTAGAAACATAGATGGTGTAATAGAGAGACGCTGTCTGGATTTCCAGAAAGTATGTGATACTTGATGCATGTTGAGCTTCTGTTCAAGGGGGGACAGATATATCAATAAAGAAACTGAATATGGTGGTAAACTAACTTAATGGAGTTTTTATAGGGGGTAGTGTAGTGTGGGTAGTGAGACACAGAAGCATTTCCTAGCAGGACAAAGTTGCAAGGCATTGTCAGTTCAGAGACTAAATAAAAACGTTGTGCTGGAGAATGGAATAATAGAAGTAGGATGCAATTCCATACAACAAAATGATGCAGCTGAGGACAAATAACAAAAACTTAATCTGAGAGGTTGGGAGTGTTGTGAAAATGAAATGGAAGAAGACATGGACCTACCGGTCATTTCATTCTCAATATAATGCAGCTACCAGAAAGGCAACTATGATCTTAGATGTCACCCGTTGGGAGGCTTCAGCCAAGGGTGAGAATTACTGGTGCAGCTGCTCGACTCTGCTTTGCTTTTTGACTTAGAATGCTGTGTGCAATCTTTGTCCTGCTTTCGAGAAAACTGATTCAAATTGGCAGAGGTTCAAAGAAGGGTTATGCAGAGAACTGGGGAAACAGAAAACCTGCTACAGAAGCAGATAGTAGGGCTTAATGTAACGCAAGCACAGGGTGTTATGTTTCTCTCTCAAAAACATCCTCTTCATGTAACTGCTGGTGTGAAAAGTAACATTGAAATAAAAATTAAAGCAGAGTAATACATGAATGTGAATTAGCATTGAGCTAGAAAGTAGATTCCTAAGAGTAAAAAAAAAAAAAAAAAAATCGTAGTGCTTATACGGTGATTAAGTTCATAAAAGCTATTATATCGTATGAGCCATGAAATAGCAAAGATCCTCGGACGTCGTGTCTAGCAGTACCTTTCTTGTCTGTCCATTCAGAAACCATGCTGAAAATTCTTGATGTAGAATAAATACTGTAAGCACTAACAAAAATTTTCTACATACTCTAAATCCAGTACAGCAATGAAACAGACTATTGCTCATCAAGATGAGTAAAAGCTGTCAAATTTAATGTAAAAAAAGTAGAAGTACTGAAGTCTAGACTGGATTCTCAAGAATCTACACTAAGCATGATTTGTGCTGCTTTTAGCAATGTAGTATATAAAATAATTTAGTTGTAACTTACAAAGGTAAGAAGATACTTGTAACAGTACAGTCTAAATTCTTGAGAATCATGCTTCTAATTCTCATAACTCATTTTTGTTTGCAGTTTTGTCCAGCGATTTGCCTAAGTTTGAGGCCACAACACAGATGTCGGACAGGAGAGAATGGGAGAGCTCAGGAACAAGGCTTTGCATTTCCTAAAATAAGATCTTTTCTAGAGAGTCTGAAAACATTAGTTTTGAGGACATTCAGAACAGCAGTGTTACATATTTACTGAGGAATGATTTTCCTTATTGTAAACAGAAATTGGTGTTCCACCATAATTATTTAAACGTGAATAGGGAGTAAATCTCAAGTACCAGTTTATAGTAAATCTTGAGAAATAACAAAACTTTGAGGACTGAAAGCTGACATCAGAAGTCCGTGCCTCAGAAGGTACAGGAATGATAGTTAATGGTGGATAACCTGGAGAATTTTGTCTGAATCGGTTTTTTAATTGGATGGGGTAAGATTATGTATTAGTGCTTAGGCAACAGCTTGTAATACCTTTGATAAGATCTGTGATCATTTATACATGTAAAAAATGTGTAAATAGTGAAAGAGAGCAAATCCTTCTCAGTTCTCACAATATTTTGAACAACAATGAAGCAATCCTTTAAAGGTTCAAAAGTAAAAAAAAAAAAAAAGATAGGAAGGAGAGAACAGGGTTCTGTGATACAGAGAAAAAATGTGGGATGATGGACATAATAAAAGAGAATTTTGAAATTGCTGTGAAGGTTGTTAGTTGTAGCTGCAGCCAGGAGCTATTGAGTTGTGAGATTGCAGTGAGAAAGATGATGATGGCCAGGCTGTTCTATTGCAATGATTTTACCAATTTACATTATTTCTAAATTGTTGGGTTTTACATGTTATGTTGCCAGGAGCAGCACAAATTCAAGCTCTAGAGGGAGTGGGAGTCATTGCAAAACTGAAGGCCAAGAAGACTTTGTGAAAACAAAAGCCTCAGAAGAATCAGGGCTTGAAGATGAAGAAACAAGTAAGATACAGTATTATTTCTGTAATGTTAAGGTAAAAATTCTGCTCTCGTTGGGTTCATCACTACCATTGAACACAATGAGAGTCTCATACACGTGCATGTGAAGGCAGAATAGAGCCATAATAGACCATGGGTTTTTTTAGGAAAGAAAAAGATACCAACCTGAGATAGTTGCAAATAAATATAAACAAAATTAACTTATCCTGTCTTTAGTTCCAAAAACCATATTCTTTTTTCTTAAGGACATATTCTGCCCCAGTTTGTATCAAAAAATAGAAAACTGCACTTTGCAGTCATAAATGAGTGCTAGGTATTTTGTTACATGTGGTTGTCTTGCTCAGTGCATTGCCAAAAGGGCAGTCAGGTCAAATGACTGGTTCCTGAGAAATTTAAAAAAAAAAAAAAAAAAAACCAAAACAAACAAACAAACAAAAACACCTAATCCCTCTTAATAGAGGGATAACTTAATTTCTGTCTTCAGAAATAGTAACTTTCTGTAAGTGATCATCTGTTTAAAGAGTATTAATGCTATTTTTGCAGCTAAAGTTCTTACAGCATAGGATATTAAGTATATTAAGGAACAAGAAAGAAATACTTTTTTCTTTGTTAGTATATTGACCTGGGCAACTAGATAAGTTTATATATACTGAGTCTATGTGATTAGTATCTGAGATTTCAGTAGTGACACGTGGACTTTGGAGTGGATTGATTTGATCTACAAGTACTAGTATCATTTAGATTTACTTACATTATAGATGTGCATCTAAATGAAATCATGTGATTTAATACTAAGTTTTTTTAATTCAGGAGTTCCTGATGAATCTTACAGGGAAGATGCAAGTGCTGAAGAACTGAAAACTACAGATGAAACTGTAGAGATGACAGAAGCAAGTATGTATCTGTACTCTTTCAATAGCTATATGAAGAAGTGGAGAATGAAAAACTAGATTTCCAATATAAACTCAATATGCATAATTTAATTTCTGTGAGTGTTTAAAATGTCTTCTAAAATAAGCTATAATCAGTAATGCTGTGGCTTATTTTTCTCAATATTTTCTGTTAGCTGTGTTAGATAAACCTGGTCCTGAGCATTCTGGAATCCAACCAGAAGAAAATGGCCCCAGTGTTGATGCTCTCTCTGGAAATGTAGAAGAAGAAGCCTCCTGCGAAAAAAGTGCAAATCAAGACATTTCAAGTCAAAGTACTGAATCCACTGCCAACTCGCTTGCTGCAAACGATGAACCTCAGCCAAACCCAGAATCCTCAGGGCTTGCTCCGGACGAGTCCTCTACCAGGACCTCAGCTCTCCAAGAAACTGATGACAGTGATGATGATCCTGTTCTGATCCCAGGGGCAAGGTATCGAGGAGGACCAGGACACAGGTTAGGGGAATACTTATCTCTGCTATTGCTAGGCAAAATGCATTTTTTTGAATGGAAGATCTAGAAACCCATGCCTCATATCCTTAATTAAAATAAGTTGTTCTTTGACAACTAGCCAGGAGCTTGATGGCTGAGTCTAATTTGCCTATATGTAAGATATGTACAGCTATTTTTTTTCCCTCCTATCCAGGCAAGCTCCTACAGATCTAATACCTGCTTGTGCTTATTTCTTGCCTGCTGAATACCCCAGTGCTAAATATTTGCAGTTCATTTTTTATTATTCTCCCTGTAGTCATAAGTATAGAAAGTTTATAAATTTGTGTACAGGGTACAGGGACCTGTCTACATTTTCTTTCAACTGTACTTCAGGTGTTCTTACTTTGACAAAGCAAGAGCTTTTCGCTGTTGTTCAGCAATGCTGTGTTTGTCTGTAGTACATACATCAAGACTGATGTGTTCAATTTTTCATTCTTCTTTTTCTCTGAAGAAGAAACTCTGTAATCCTTTTCCTTTTGGTGGTTATTAAATATCAGTATGTATGGCAGTAAAAAAAAAAAAAGGTGGATCACTAGTTGTCGTCATTAATATAAGATGCATTTAGTAAGCTTTGTGTATTTTTGTCCTGGTATAATATAAACAGTTGTGCATACTTATTTGATCATTCAGTAAACTTAGCCCCCAGTTTGGTGTCGCTGGTTTAATATCTTTGTTCACTAATTTAAATTCTTGAACTTTTTAAAAGCTGTAATAATTACTTAAACAACATCTCTATTGTTAGGCTTAAGAAAATACTTTTTTAGCTTGTTTTAGATGTTATGTAACCTACTGTCAGATGCCTTAACTTTGCTCCTATCCTGTTCAAAGGCAGTGTTATCTTGCTATTAATTTCTTACACTAGCAATGCAAATTTTTTACAGGAAGCATTACAATATGTATGCACTAGGAAATCAGAAAGAATTTAAGTTGTGTATAGAAAAGGTTTTGAATAATCTTCAGTTAAAAAAGTCATGAGCCACCACATTGTCAGTAGTGACAAAAAGAACAGTCAATAGCTGCTTACTACATAGCACAAGTAATTCTGCTCACTATATGATGGTTTTTATGAAAAAGCCAATATATACAGATTCCGTCTTAATCCATTAACTTTCCATGCAATACTAAGTAATTGTAGATAAGTATCTAATGGCAGAAATAGTTTCTACTGCAAAGACAATGTTCATTACTATCTAGTGATTGAAGAGCAAGCTGGGAAAAACTCTGCAATTTTAATCCCATTTCTGCTTTTGAGCAGGATTGTTAGCTTCTTTTCATACACTTAATGTTGTATCTATGATGTAATAGTTTTTGTAGTAATATAATAAGAATGTATCATATAGCTGTTACAATTTCCCACTAGTGGGGACGTCTTCAATGTAGTTACACTTCATCTGACATGCTTTTTTACCTTCTTTGTGTGCACTGACATTTATTCCTGTAGCAGTTTAAATTTATCCTATAGGAAAGATCATTCAACTACATTAATGATAAAATTAAAATTCTTTATGCAGCCCACTGTTCCCTTATTCTTTCCCCAAATAAAATCTGACAAAAGTTGCTGTGTAGTCAGTACTGGTTTAGGATTGCTTCCAAGCTTTTGTTACTCAGGTTTAATCCCTGACCGATTAATTTTGTTCTGCTTTTGTGTGCGTGCAAGCAATGAAGTTTTCTAGTTTAACTTCTGAGCAGTCAGATACACATTTACATTATGTTCCCTCCTATTCTTCTAGTTTCAGGAGTTTCTAAATTCCCTCTTGAGATACTGAACAAAAGTAAGACATTGTATGTGTGCTCAAAGGAATTTGGATTTCCAGAG
The DNA here is from genome assembly GCF_000687285.1 of Phaethon lepturus. Taxonomy (NCBI): domain Eukaryota; kingdom Metazoa; phylum Chordata; class Aves; order Phaethontiformes; family Phaethontidae; genus Phaethon; species Phaethon lepturus. Next base: position 33,051 of record NW_010522768.1, read on the forward strand.
AGAAAGTAGGCACTAGTGGTCTTAAAGGCTAGCTATGAGCCCTTTTAGTATTTATATCTCATATGAAATAGAGTGAAAAGAACTGAAAGTCCTTTCCACTACTACAACAGTTGTTATAGCATAGAATCCCTTTCATGAACTGATGAAATTTATATAAAATCCCCCTGGCCCCTTAACTAGTGGGAAGCTACCTCAAAACACTGCTGCTATTGTGGGTATAAATTGACTGAAATCGGTAACTTTGTTTTGAGCTAACATACTGGTTTGAAATAATTTTTTTGTGCCCAGTGCTTATCATTTGAATGACGTTCATCCTGCCCCATTTTCAGCTTTTGTCTCACTAGACTAAGAATGCCAAGTTTTTCTTACTCTTCGCAGTAAAAATGTGTCGTTTCATGCCATCATGCTGGTTCCTGTCTGTGCTCCTCCATGTTCCACTTTTTCGTGAATATGGTAGTCCAGAATTATGCACACTGTGCTGTTTGAATTTTCTTAGGATTAATAGTATGAGTATTACTCTTGGTCTAGAGAAGATTCTCTGAGACACAAGTGAGCTGTACTTATATCCTTCTGCTCTCTTACTTATGGCTGTCTCGTAGCGGTGGCTTTGTGGTCAGGCACAAGATCACTTGGTACACTGAAGTCTTTCCTACTTTGCCATCTGTAATTAACGTGTTCTTATCTTTCACCAGAAGGAGGCTCAGAAGTGTATGACTGTCAATTTTATGCTACTGAATTTCTACCCACCTCTTTTTCTCAAGGTCCTACAGTCCCCTTTGTATTGATAAAGTTACCCAACCTCATGTCCTCAATGCACTGCAGGAGTACAGTCCTACATTTTTGTCAAAGACTATTAGCAAGACTGGTACTTAACTCCACCAGTATGCTTCCTAAAGGCTTACGTTTTCTCTTTTCTCACTTAGGAAATTGTGTTTCCTAACAATTGCTTTACTAAATCTCATTTTCTCAAGTTTATCTAGTAATTTGGTTTCCAATGTGTCATCCTATAAGATAATTAATGACATTAATATAGAAGTAATAACGTAGGTTTTTTTCCTCTCTAGGATATCTAGGAGGGAGTTGCCTTGGGGCTTTTTTGTTTGGGGTTTTTTATTCCTTTCTGGAGAATGTTATAAGGCTAGCCTGCAATAACCTACCTTTTGTGAACCTATTTTATGCAGTGACAAAAAAATGTTTAATTTTTCTCTAGGAATAAAAAAGAAGGTGTAGCCTTCTGAAACAGAATGCTAAAAGCTGTTTGACTAATAAACCTTTTCCAGTATATAGCATTACTAGTTTTATCTGCAACCAATTTTAGGTTTCTTTAGGTTGTGTTTTTTATATACATAATAACTAGCTATTGTTTATATTGAGGAGAAACTCCTCAGCTGGGGAAATGAAGATAAAGGAAACTGTCTCAGTTTCCCAGTGTAAAGTACAACTTTCTCCACTGAGGAAAGGAAGGGTAGACTTTGTTTCTATACTCTGAAATCATGATCTTAAACTTCTTAAGGAAAAGTAGTGGCTGAAATACCCTTTTGATAGCTATGTTGGCAGTACCTGCAGTTAAATAAATGGAGAACTTCCTCCTGCGTCAACTCCACTGGTCACTTTAGTTTTAGTAAGATGGATGTAGATTTCAGATTTATGAACAGAATGCTGTCCATTTTGCAAATCTAATGTTTACAGAGTTTCTGTTATTTGAATTTTGTTTGGGTATAAATCCAACTTTTCATGTTTTCAAACTGAGGATTGGGTCTTTTTCTTTCTCTTAAATAATCTAAGAATAGATAGAAGGGACTTCATGTCTTCTTGTGGATGCTTATAAATCTCAAAACACAATGAGGATAGATAGCTTCTCACCAACTAACCTGAAATTTGAACGGTTGGGAAAGACTATGCAACAGACACAGAAACACAAAAGTTTGTACCTACTTCAGTATTTTGAACAGGACTTGGAATCGTAGCAGCAAAATGCATAGAAACACCACAATCCTTTGGGTGATAAATTGGCTAAGTCAGCTGAACGTTGACTAGGAATCAGCTAGGAATAGTTTTGACACAGAAGGACATTTGTTTGAAAGAAGTAATTGAGAAATTTTTCTGCAGCATTTCTGTATCTACTGAAAATTACTATCAGAATGGTGAAGATCAGTGACTAAAAGAAGCCAAATAGTTTGGGGTTTTTTTTTTATTGTCATTGGAGTAGTCAATACATGCCCTTTTTAACAAAATGTGTAAGGAATGGCACAGAATATTTCTAAATTTAAAAAAATGAAACAGCAGAACACAGAGGAAATAACCTTCTGGCCATTTTAGGGAATCCGCAGGAAAAGATCTGCTCTCTTACAAATATGAGGAGATATGCAGGTTTTTAAGTCTTGAAGTATGCATATAGTGTCTCTTCTTTAAAACTTACTAAGTCCAGCAAATTTAGTTGTAACAGAAATGGATAATATGGCTTGCCTTAGCACTATACTTTGTAATCTGAGAGGGGGGAATCTGTGCAAAATGTATGTTCTTCGTGCACAGAGAGTGCAGTTTTTAATGGATTGACCTTAATTTTCACAAATTAGTCAAAACAACTCCCTGAGGGCTGCTTTCCTACTTAAATGACTGAATTAATTTTGTTTGGACTTTGGCAGAAGCTGATCTATGAGCAGAGGCTAAGCTTGGAAAATGTTAAACTAGTAGGTTAACGTTTCAAACAAATATGAATATAAAATGGAAATGATTATGCAGCTGCTTCCACTTCTGCTATGATCTATGAAGAATTACTGCATTTTGTAAGATCAACTTTGTGTACTGTTATGTAATCTGAATACTATTTTTAATTAAATCAAAGTAGTCTCATATACTAACACATTGAGGAGAAGGAGTCTTCTCATTCAAATACGTAGAGCACATTTTGTAATAGATGCTAATCTTTTAAAAACATGATACCTAGCATTTTTGAATGACTTCAGTTGTTGTTCCCTTTACTAGATATAATATCAGAGGAACAGCGATAGGTGATAGAATAATGAGGTAATTAATTATTTTCTTCCTCCCCTCCTCCTTTTTATTGCCATATAATGGATTTATCAGGTTCTTGTTTTCCATATCTAACTGGCATTTTAAGAATTGCTGTACTTTAAATGCTGTAAGTTACAGAGCATATTGCTTGAGTTATGTTTAGCTGCATGTCTTGCATGGAAATTGAGAAGAAATGGCAGTGTATACATTTAACAACCTGTTAACCTTTTTATTGTGTGCCTTAGAAATTAATGGAATTTGAAAAGTGTGTAGTTTGTGAAAAGCAAATACCTTTTTTTATTCAGCTGCTGAGGAACGTGTTATATTTGCATGTGCCACTGCTAACTTGCTTTGTCTGATAGTAGAGAACACCCAGTTCTGGACAAAAGTATAAGAGTACATTTATCAAAACTGTTTATATTTTTTGCCTGAACACGGTTATGGAACTGAGCATATTTATTGGAACTGAGCATATTTATTAAAGCTATATTTGATAATACATATTTAGCAAGATACATGCTAAATGTTATACAATATTTCTTTTAATGAAAAAGTCACTTGATCTCATATTCCTCATTGAAATACTTGAGTGAATTAATTGTAGGAACATATAAGGCAATTTGAGTGATTGTGTTTGGCCCCATGCTGTAAGAGGGAGAAACTATGTACTGTGATTTAATATGATTTAATATATAGGGGAAATGACACAAAATAATTCTAATTATGAAAATTAACATCTTTGCTTTGTATGGCTGGAAAGGAAAAAGACTCAGGATGTGGTTTCATAAAAGACTTAGCTATATTTTAAATTCTTACAGGAAAATAATGCAGACATGTATTTCTTTATCTTATATTCCAATCTTAGCTGCAGTTGGAATACATGGATTTAACTTGGCAGCTTCCTTAAAGGTTCAGGAATCTGTGTACTTTTTGTACTTTAAATTTCACGATAGGCATTCTTTCTATATTAAACACGCTTACCATGGAGTTCTTTAGCTCTTCAGCACAGCCCATGGGAATATTTGTTTCATATTGCTATGAATTTAATATGAAAATGAATGATGCATTCAGCATAGAATTTTTAATCAGTATATTTTTCTCTGATTTTTGTTGTAATTCTGCAGTGTATCAGGTGAAAATTTAAATATGTTTTGTAGCTGAGAATAGTTGAAACATTGATTGTGTTGGAAGGCCAGGAAATGACTTAGGGATGCATTATGTTAAACACTTCTTTTCATATAATCAGCAGTGCAATAACTTGGGCTTTAGGGTAGACTCAGCGTGCTGTTAACGTGATGGTTTTGCCCTTGTTTTTGAACTATCTTAATGTTTGAAATTTGACAGCAGTAGTAAATCTCTTCCATAGGTTCAGAGCCTTCTAAAGGAACATGGTAATTTGGTAATTAAAATCAGAAATATACTCAAATCTTGATATTTAGAAAAGGGATATATTTTAACATGGTGGGTTTGGGTTAGCCCCAGCAGGCAGCTCAGCCCCACACAGCTGCTAGCTCACACTTCCCCACTGGGATGGGGAAGAAAATCAGAAGCGTAAAATAGTGAGAGAAATCATGGGTTGAGGTAAAGACCAGTATAATGGCTTATTAGTCAACTTCCTGAGCTGGATTTTACTTTGGTGATGATAGCCAGCTTGTTAAGACATGCGGTTGGAATTCTTAGCCAGAAGCATGGCATCTGGCAGGTGGATTCCTCTACACAGTCAATGAAGAAATTACCATAAGGCATCAGAGAAGCAGGTTCTAAATTAATGGTTATAAGCCATTAATTCCCTGCAATTGTTTTGGATAGGGAAAATAGTTCAAATGAGAAGATGACAATAAGTGGGGAAAAAAAGTCTTAACTTGAAAGAGAGAAGGAACCAGGTTTTCTGGAGCTTGGCAAAAAGAGACAATGTTGTCTGTGTGTAAGTAAATTTGGTAATTTAAGAAGTGACAAAAATCCTTAATCCTGGAGGAATCAATACTGAGCTCAGTACTCAATACAGAGCTGAGACAAGAAGGATGGGGAAAAGGAAGCAAGTACATGTGAGCTTTAGTGCAGCCAACTGCTGCAACCTAGCTCACGAGAGGATTGGTCTGCGGCAATGGTGTTTGGAAGAAGCCGGGTTATCTAGGGTACCAGATTAATTTTATGGCAGCCACCCACTCTGGACCTCTAGTGGCACAAAGTTTGTAGCAGAATTCCTGTAGATTGTTTACAGATTCAGTTGGTGGATCTACATATCATTAATTTTGGCCATCTCTCTTCTAACTAGTAAATGAGCATAGCTCTCTTAAAACATGCAGGGCTAGTTAGCCAGAAATTGTTGAGTGACATAGATTGGGGACTGAGGTCTGCAGCTCATGCGCACGCGCTCTCTCTCTCTCAATACGTGACACATTGTGCTTTAAGAAACAAACAAGTTATTTAATTGTGCAAATTGCATAGATTTTTGTTTTTTAAAAATTCCTTATTACACTTCAGAATTTCTAAGCATACAGAAAATGCCCCATGTGACAATTTTTAATTTTTTTTTTCTTTTTAAGGCTTAACTCACATATTTACATCTTTTCCATTTCTCTCTATGTATAATACATAGCTGTGGATCAGCTGCATCACAGGGTTTTTGTGGTTTTGGGGTTTGTTTTTTTTTTTTATTTTGAACCTATGCTTAATTGAAAGAATATAATGGCTTCACTTCGAAATCCCTATTCCACTCATCTAGGGCTTAATTTAAACAGGCTTTTGATAATTAGTATTTACAACAATCAACTTTGAAGACTTCAAACAAGGCTGATCATAAGGGAAAAGTTCTGCTCTGGTTCATGTCTATATTCTTACTTTTGGAAGTAATATTTAAAAAATATCTTTCCACAAGGCACGCTCCATTGAAGTACAATACATCATCTTGGGCTCAACCTTACTGAGACTACACACACCAACTTTATTGCAAGATATTGCACTAAGGTAGCACAAAATTTGGCAAAACACACTTAAAAAGGCTTTATACCTGCAGACCAGACAGTAGTACTGAATTATTCTGAAGTCAGAGCACTACCTATAGTATGAAGGCATAAGTAAAACAAAGTTCAGTTTCATTGGCTTTACAAGATTTAACATTTTCTATACCGTAAAATTAATAACATCAATCTATATCCAACATTTCACAGGCATCTTTGTTATTTGATGCCTGAATGTGAATACGTAATAGAACTGTGTCAATTGATGGAGTTGCCTGAGGAGTGCCAACACAATGTGCATAAATTTTATTATCTGGCATTTTGTGCTTGGAGGAGTACACAGTTTGGAAAGGACGCAGCAGCAATTAGTCAGGCTTAGCTTAGGCTGAACAGTATGAATTGCCCAGTGCGCTTCTGTATCTGCTGATGCTCCAAGTGATTAGACTACTATCTAAGTTTATGTTGGCACAGACAGGAATTGCTTATCACAAATGCAAATGAAAATTAAAAAGCTACAAAAACAAATATGTTAGTTTTTTGGGATTTTTTTGTGTGTGTGTGTGTGTGTGACTTAAAATGTATAAAAAGTCTGTAGCTATGGAAAAGTAATACCTCTCGGAGAGGATCCTTCTTCCTGTAATGTTCTTTGGTTTGATATGTCATTAGATTGGGCTCACATTTATCTTTTCTGGACAAGACTTGCCTCTGCCAGGTTCCTGATTTTAGCAGTATGTTACTAGAGTGCCCGATAACAGTATCACAGTTATAGCCATGTGTGCTTGCCTGCGTTCTCCCTGTTAAAGGTAATCATTGACTTTACAAGATAACTAAATATCAATCCATTCATGCATCTTAAAATAAGACACAGAATTGGGATTTTAAATTCAGAGCTGAATTTAGTTGAAAGACAATTTTTACCAAAAGTTGCTTCTGTGCTTGTGCTTTTATTTAAAAATGCATGATTCTGCTGAATAGCATTGAGGTGTTTTTGTAATATCTGCATTCAAGCCTAGGGTAATTTAGAGAAGGAGATTAATTTTTTGAGAAATGCTGAGATGAAAAATTACACAAGAAACTACTTTGGGTTACCAATTAATTACTTTAATACCATCTTCTAATCCCAAGACTTGTTACTGCTATCTAGCAAGTAGTCCCTCTGAAAGAGCTAGACAAGTCTACTGCTTTGTCAATCCTAATGATGTTTAACTTCTCAGCTTTTCCACTGCACATCTTTTATTATTTAATTAATGTGGATAAATACACTGAATGTACAAATAGCAATCACAGTGAGTGATGGGTGTAAGGCTAGCAGGTGTGCTTCTGAAACCAAAAGGGTTTTACTGTGCTGAAGAACTCTGTGTGCTGTTTCCAGAGCTGTGTGATCACTGATGGGGTTGGTAGCAGAGTAGTTGTTATTACATGATTCTTGCTTTTACTTTCTCACACAAAACCCATCTTTTTTAAAAACCAGTACAAAATCAAATATGTACAAATAATTGTTTAAAGTTTCTGTAAGTGTTTTATGTAGCCTATCATATACATGCCACCCTTCTTTTTCCTTCACATAGAAGTAAACTGTGATCTTTAAAGCACAGTAGATAAATAACATGGGCTTCTTTTTTTCCCCCTCCATTGTATGAAGACTTTGTAAAGAATCCTCTTCTTAAATATGTTGAAGATTAAATTTGAGATTCCATGTATTATAAGGACTAACTACCAAATACAGTATATTTAGTGTAGTATAAGAAGGAGGAACTAGAAAATTGCCTAGATATGAGATTTTGAGGGGATAGAAAACTCTCACAAAGGAAGTAGTAGTCTGTTTTTTCTGGGCTTGTATGCTAGCCAAACTTCTAAGAAATGTCTTATAATAAATAGTCCACTGTTAAGTGGATCTATTGGCTAGTGCTCTTCTCTAGTTTCTATTAAACTATATTATTCTATATTTCTATTTCTAGTTTCTCTTCTAGTGCTCTTCTAGTTTCTATTAAAAATAAGTATTAAAATAGCTTTTAAAAGCTTACCCGTATTAGATGATCTTAGTATGACAATTTGTAGTTTGTTTTATTGTTTCAGTTAGTTTTGGTTTGTTTTTTTTTTAAACTGTATTAATGACTCATTACTTGCATTCATTTTCCTTCTGTGCCTAGCTGTAGGATAACATTTACTTTACCTTAATTTTTTTGGTCCAACTTTCTCCTATGACAAAAATGAAACAAAAATCTAAGCAGACCACTGGCTGAGAGAAGTAGTTATGAGATAGATCTGGTGGGTTTTTTTCTGGAAAAGAGGACTTGTTGCATGAGTCTGTAGGATCAGTGACTAAAACACCATACCACATTATTGGTGGGCAAATTCAGGTTACTAGCTTTCTGGTAGCAGTTTCCTGAGGTTGCAAATATATTCAGTTCTGGCTCGGTTTACTTTTCAGGATCATACAAATTCCTGTAGTAGTTTGACTTCTTGCATTCTGCTAAAATCTGTACCTGCTCCTTCTTGAGAGTGACGTTCCCCTTGGACTGCGTTCAGGACCTCAAAGCTAATAGCAACCCTCGCATGGAAGAGAGTTAGGTGCTGGGATGTGACAGTTTGGTCATAGCTGGAATTATGGGGATCTGCAAAGTTAAGAGCTAAAGAGGAAAAATTTGGTACCAGGGTCTTTTCCCAGATTAATCAGAAAATAGATTCCTAGAATTAAACTTTCACAAAACAAATATATAATTTAGCTAATTTTTCCTCTGCTATTGTAGTAAATCTTCAGCTGTATCCCTCACTACTAACATATGGGATAGTTGCTACAATAATTATCTTAAATAATCTCTTGCCTTAGTAGGAACTTCTTAAAAGCTGTTTAAAACTTGAGCCTTGTCATACAGAAATAGTGAAGGGCAATACACTTAACAAAATTTTGGGGAAAAACCAAATCACACTGGAAAGCGCACTAGATCCTTAATAACTTTTTACATGTTAAAAACTCCTGTTTTGGCATAAATTTTTCACTTCAGAATTTTGCTACCTCATTATGGGTGGAGGATGTCTCCTAGCACTGAAGGATAAAATAGCATGTGAATCTTGCCAACAGCTGCAGTTTGTCTTCAGAGAGGGAATAAAATGTTGCATCACTTGATATTCCACTGTCTTGCATGCTATTCCTGTTCTAAGCCAGGATGGAAAAACTTAGTCTGTAATTTTACATTTGGGATAATGTTGATGTATGCGCCAAACTTAGGGCGAGTGTGTTTGAGTGCCTAATTATTATTTTATAGTCTTTTTTGATAGCCCATTTCAGTGTTTAGAGATGGACTTTCAGTACTATTCTCTGTCTGCAATTTATAGACGATCTGCTGTAGCCCGCATTCAGGAGCTCTTCAGAAGGAGGAAAGAAAGAAAAGAAATGGAAGAACTGGAAACGCTGAATATTAGACGTCCTTTAATAAAGATGGTTTATAAAGGTCATCGGAACTCCCGAACTATGGTACAAACTCTTTGTCTGTTTTGGGAACTGCACAGCTTTTATGGACTGAATCAGTGTAGCTGCCACATTGACATGTTTGCCAAAAAGGATATTGTAATGTGTTGTTAGAACTTTTTCTTGTAGATTCAGTTGGAAGCCATATGATTTGCTCTAAATCAAAACTAAAATTAGTGTGACTCGTGTCACCGTGTTAAGCATTTGCGTTTTCTTGAGTTTAAGACTCTCTCCCCTTAACTCCCTTTGAAATCTTGGGTATTTTTCTTAACGTCTTTTTCATTTTTTCTGTCAGCTTAAGTGGTATAAAATGTGCCTACCTTCAAAATTATGATTTAATCCTCACTCTCCCTTCCAAGCTCTTTAAAGGTAAAGATTAAATAGTAATTTTGAAGATCTCGGAAGGGAAAGTGAGGATTAAATCATTTTTTGAAGAGTTTTGACATCTCTGAATTAAAAAAAGGAAATAATGCTAGTTATTAAATCGTAATGTAACTACTAGATACTCTGTCTTTTTCATACAAAATACTGTATTTTAAGAAAAATACAGTTACTGTGTTCGTAAAGCAGCGGTGCATGAGAAACACATGCTATTTTTCTTGCTATTTCTTTTTTGGCTTTTTACCATGTTATGACGACGTGAATTTCTGAGTACTAGGCGGTATTCTGTAGGAGTAGCAGGTGTATTATTTTGCAGATGATCTGAGGACCAGACCCTCTGTCTCCAAAAGCAATTTTCTAGAGTTTGTGTGAATGGCTTTGATTACACTGGAGGAAAATGCTTCAGTAAATGCACATTTCAGTCTACATAAGCAACAAGACTTAGAACAAAATTTGAGTAATGACAGGGAGTTTTGCACTGTATTTCAGAAATTAATTTTAATTGCCCAAAAGCTCATTAGTCTAAAAGTCATCACATCCAGCACTTCGTAGTTAGGCAAGCTTAGTTTTAGTATTGCCTAAGTGGTCTTAATTCAGTCTCCATCTGCGTGTGTGGTGTTATACAGATTATTTCACAGATTTTGTTGTTTGGTTTCTCTGGGATGTGGGTTGGTGTTTTTGCCTTTGTTTCACATGAGCACCTATGGTGGGGAATGCATACAATGGAAGATGATGTAATTTTCCCTGTTGATTTCTGTGGTGGCAAAGTTCATTTGAATTTTTTTTTTATCAATAACCTCTTTCCTGCAAGGCGAGGGCTAATGGTATTTCTCTTTTGTGAAGGAGACAGCATAGAGAGGTCTTGTTTCCTACACACCTGAGCAGCACAAGGATAAAGTTGTCTTGTCAATAACATGAACTATTTTAATACACATACTTACACACACACATATATATACACACATATAGATATAGATATGAGAGTGAATTAAGGTTATGCAGGCAAAATAAATAATTCTGGTACTCCATTACTTTTGAGAACTTGATTTGGCAATCTTACAATTTTTTTAATAAGCATATTTTAAGTGTGAATCTTGTATTGTCAGAAAGCAGAAGATAAGTAGCATTATATTCATGTTTCCTTGCACTATTGGCAGGGTTGGAACGTTTTTAGGTCCAGCACCCACATCCCTGCCACGTAACCACTCGAATGATGTCATTACTGTGTGTTACCGTTTTTTCATTAAACAAACCTGAAAGTATGGCAGCAGGGGATATGATGGTAGTGGAATGATGGGGGGTGGGATTTCTCGTTTCTCTTTAGCTCTTGGAGGAAAAAAAAAATGCTTTTGTGAGCCCAAAATCCTTTTCCTTTTCTTCAAAATTTGCCTTTTGCCCTGTGTCTCTCCTGTGTCTTCCTCACCGTTTTTCCCTCCAGTCCTAGTCTTATCTCCTTTCATATATATGCCATTCTTCCTCTATTCCACTCACCCCAAGCCTCAAGTCCCCCTTTTAAAATACTGACTTCAAAGAAACCTTTCTTCAACAGAGCATGTGTGTACCTAATAAATGGGGTAAGTTGTATGTTCATACAGTAGAATTGAGTGTGTATACGAGTTTGAAAACAAAATTTTAAAATGTGAATTTCAATTCTGTTAATGTATGTGGTGCTAAAGTTAGGTTTTTATGAATATTAGAAATGTAAAATCAGCAGTTACATTAGAGAATACCAAGGAAGCAGGAAGGAGTCATAACTGAGAATTAAAATAGAAAGTTATTTATTATTGGTGATAATTCAGATGTATTTCTACCAGGGTAATGAAAAATATATATTAAGAGGAGCTATAAGACAAAAGCTGACAAAAGATTAATATATTTGAGACCCATCTTTCACTACAGAATCCAGGAATGTAGTTTCTCTGGCTTATTTTTAGACATTGGGATGACTTTATTGCACTGACTGCAATCATTGGTACATATTCTATAGACAAAGATGTAGCAAGCCTGAAATTTAAAACTGGACATACTCGTGCTGGAAATAAAGTACATATTTTTAACAGCAGTAAGGGTTCAGCTTACTAATATGATTCTTTACTAGGGTGATTTTTAGATCAAGATAGCTGGGGCAAAGCACAGAGCAAGACAATGTCTCTGTCCTTTTCCCTAGTGCGTTTTCTGAGAAAATTATGCAAAAAGAAAGGTAAGGGTGCAGGCACTGTCCCCTTTAGAGCTTTATTATGATGTGTTACTTGGAAAATAATTCCATAGTAGGATTCTCTGTAAATGGTCTCAAACTCAAAATTCTGTCCCTTATGCTGGAGATATTCTTAAATACCCAAAATTAGAAAATTATTTTATGCTAAACTTCAAACATTGGACATCGTCTGTGTGAACTCTGAAAGCTGCTGCATAGGAAGCTTCTGTTTACACAGGTATCTCGTTTGCCCCGTGTATGTCAATGTAAAGAGTTGCAGGAGGTACTGGTAACTGTTTAAAGCGTAATCTTGTGTGTAGGATTATATTTTTAACGTCCAGCCTCTTTTCTCTGGCACAAACATCTGACTGTCATTGAGCTTTCAGCTCACACCTTGTGACTGAGTTTTGACTGTTCTTGAAGTAATGTCTCTCCTCCCTCTGCCATCCCATCTAACCTCGCACCCTGCAGATGATGTAGGGCAGCGGTGGTGAAACACACTGCTGCCTAGCCTGTTCCTATTTTAAAAAGTTTAACAATGGTTATTTTGATGTCCTACTCTGAGTAAAATCAGAAGTGATTTCTGAAGAAGATTCTAATCATTAGTGAAGGGAGTGACCTTGTTTGCTCAGGGTAATTGTTTGGCTTTGTTTGGGTTACATCTTTTTAGGAAGGGAGGGCAAGAGAGGCCTTGGCATGGAAAGATTATTCACCATTTAACAAGCCCAATAGTTGCTTCTTGAAAAAAATATTCTAGGGTGGCTTTTTTTGGCTCAGAAATTGAATAAGCCACATTCTTTCAGGCTGTAATCATACGGGTATCTTGAATGTAACAGGTGTTGAATAATATCAACATTATATTTCAAGGAAATGGATATCTGATACTACTGCCACTTTTTCCTGGCCTGCAATTTCTCTGTCATATACGTGATCATTTTCATTGTAAGGCTACTCTCTTTCATAGGACAGACTGCTTCAGCTGCCTTCAGTTCCAAAACTCATGAGATTGCAGATCTGTGAAACACTCAAGGAGTCTGGGTTTTCCCACTGAATTAGTAAATACACAATAAATAATACAGCATTTACTACATGACCAATTATTTATAAATAAATAATGTTTAAGAAATAAAAATAGTATAGTCTAATATAAGTAATAAAGATATGAATCCATACAAAAATATAACTAATATGTATCAATTATTATCAGATAATACATTATTCTTATATTCCTATGACACTACCATGTTTTGGAGAGAGGGATGGGAACAAAGAGGAGAAAAAAGTTCAGATTTATCTACTCGCTTGTCTCCCAAAGACTTTTTCAAGTCAAGTACAGGTCAAGCTAGCTGACTTGTCATTGAGTGTATCTGCTATTTTCTTTAATTCTCAGAATCGGGGACAAGACAGTCTCATCATTTTGAGGGGAGAGATGGTCACTTCATTTGAAAAGTGTTCTCAGCACTGTTAGCAAATGTGTATCCAGAACAATGATGCTGATGATCCATGAATACTTATGGATCTTAAGGCATTGAAATACCTACTGAATTATAGCACTTCACACAAGGAGAGGGAGATAGGTGATGTAATAAACCATTATATAGTATACTAGCCTAAAGCATGATCATACTATTCCCTAAAACCTCCCTTTTCCTTTTACCCAGAGGTTGTTGTTGCTCTCTTCATCGCATGGAGGGAAGGGGCAGAGGCTGTACGTTGATGGCAGGGGAAGAGAGGCAAAATGCGACAGGAATCCTTTGCCGTCTCTGCTGAGACGGTCCCCCTGCCCCAAAGGAAGCCTTCCATCAGGTTAGCGCTGTCAGAGCTTCCCGGAGAAGCTGCCAGAAGAGAAAAGCCCAAGTGCATGCAGTCTGCGTCACCTCGCTGGCTGTGAGGCACTGCAACAAACCATACAGTTGCGGTGAGAGATGGCTGGTCTTCTGGAAGCCTTCTCAAGGACCTTGGATCTTTCTTCAATACCCTTCAGTCAGTAGCACATCCAGCCCAGTTGTGTTCCCTCACAGACAACTGCGTACACTTTAACTCACAATGCCGTTTGTGAATTGCCTCCTATCTTTTCTGGTTTATGAAAAATTCTTAATTTCTGCATCTTTCAAGTAAAAATAAAAATTATTACCATGTTATTCTCAGAGGTGTAGAGTTTCATCCTTCAAATGTACAGCTCTCCAATCAGAGAAGTCCTCCTTGGATGTTTTAATTGCAGCCAGTTATAATCCAGGGTCAAACTTCTGTGTTTATTGATAACATTATAGAGGAGTTAGCTGTAGGCCAAAAACAAACATCACCCAATTATAAGTGCTGACGAGTGATTTAAAAATCAATATAATTTGTGTGATGCTAGTCAGTCCATGAAAGTAAAATTCCATAAACTGTCTCAAGATGTTAGAATGACATTCAGTGTGTACAGTAGGCCCTCAGACAACTCACTGCCTTTGCAAGATAGGTTTTACCTTGCTCTCTAAATTTATACACAACATGCCCATTTAAAAAAAAAAAGTTCATGTTGGCAATGTATACATGTACTCTTTGCTGATAGCATGGCAACACTACCGATAGGTGACACATGTTAGCTGTATCACTTCAAACATTTTGCAAAGGTGCTCGAATACCTCAGCAAAGTAACAATAGGAACAACCATGTGGAATAGAATGTGTCATCACTATGTCAAGAAAACTGTGATGATACTGGTTCCACTTGCAGGGAGAGATGCTTCTACTTTCATCTACTCTTACCGTAATAGCTGAAGCTGAAGGGTTGCTTCTGCCTGCATCCCTTCTTTGTTCAGTGGCTTGTAACTTTAATTTTGGCCTTGGACTAAGAAGTCTTAGTTCTTATCTGATTCATTATAGAGGGGGGAGAAAAAATTCCTAAGTTTGATTTCATGACCCCTTTTAAGCTGTCAGACCCAATTAATTCTCACCCCCCAGTTTTCATAAGCTTCTGTCTTGTCTCCTCTTCCTCTGTAAATGGAAAATCCCCACCAGGGGTTAGCCTGTCATGCACTTGTAACTTACCGAACTCTTCCCAAAAACTGTTTCGCATACCCCTGTCTCCAGTATCATTCCTGTCACTTTGGAAAGTGACAAATCTGCTGTCATTTATTTCCAAACTGCTCAGTCTGCCCCAACTCCTCTCCTTTTTTCTGTTAGCAGCCACTTTGCTCTGGAGATCTACAACCTTCTGAATTTTCTTTTTTTTTAATATATAATCCTTCTTTAAATGTTTCCTTTAAATTTTCTTAAATGTTGTTTCTGCATATGCAGAGCTCTTACTTCAGAGGCAGTTGTTACTGCAGAAACGGGGCTATGCTCTTTGATGTGCTTTCCACTAGCTAGTCTCATAAAGTAATTCTTATTTTTGTGTTTACTGCAGATAAAGGAAGCTAATTTTTGGGGATCTAACTTTGTCATGAGTGGTTCAGACTGTGGCCATATTTTTATATGGGATCGACATACTGCTGAACATCTCATGCTCCTGGAAGCTGATAATCATGTGGTGAACTGTCTTCAACCTCATCCGTTTGACCCAAGTAAGATGATCATTTTTGACAGTCTGCATGTTCAGGTTATCTGTAGTAAAGCATTTTAAAGCTCAGTCTTAAATGCTTTGCTCAGTAGAGCATTGTAGTTATTAATGAACTATTGTTCATTTTTTCCCATATAAATTAGATAATACTGCTTTTAGTTTTGTCTTTTACTAAAGACCTTTGGCCCTTACACCCCTCCTTACTCAGTAACATCTTGGAATGAAAATATTACTGACATAGTATTTATAGAAAGTTAAGATGTAATAAGAATCTCTATTTTTTGCTCCCCTTGATACATTAAATGTTTTCCATGACACTAATGAGGGAAATACGGGGTCACTGAAATGCCAGCAGCACTTTGGGAATTGATATTGGAATCTGGTCTCCACTTGTCTCTGCTCAAAAAATTGAGTGAAGTGGGTGTCTCAGTCTCATTGGCTTTGTGAGATTAGAAGAATGAATAAAATTAATAGAAATTCCATTAATTTGTATTTAGGGGAAAATATTTCTAGAAAAAATGGACCAAAGTACAGAAGGAATCATGTGTCTCTGACATGTAGGTAGAAAATCTGAATCATTCTGCAGCTTCTGACACAGTCAAAGAAAGTATTTGTTACTTGTTTTTTCATAGCTTACATGGCTATAGAGTAACAGTCAGCTGTAACAAAACAAGCAAATAAAGTTGTTACGATAATAGCAGAAGAGGCTGGGGTTTTTTGGACAGTTTGTAGAAACATGGAATAACGCCCTACATTGGATAAGCCTTGCACTTTTAAATGCTTAATTGAAATTTTGTTCCTGTACCTGTTTGGAGTGTGTGGCTAGGTTGGACACTTCTTTTGGAAGCACTTTTCAAAATGCCCTGTAGGTTTACTGATTTCTTGATGGTGTGTGACTGTCTCCCTGTCGTAGTAAAAATGTAGTGAAGAGGTCATCTTCCTTGTAGGACAGTTAATCTTGTACATTTTTCCAGTTACTGAGACCGTTCTATGGAATTTTTATTCCTGTAGTGGTTCTGATGATCTAGAGATCTAGATCTCTGATGATCTAGAGAATGTTCTACAACTTTTCCATATTTTAACCAGTGCTTATAATAAGAGCATCCATTGCTTCTTTATATTTGAATATCAAATAAATTTACATGAAATACACTGAAATTATCAAATGTCAAGATACGTTTGAAATTACCGTGCTTCTGTCTGTATCTGGGTCTGCAAATCCTAAGGCTTTGGTGTTGATGCATATACTTATCAGGCCATCAGCAGAAATAAATTAGTAATGGCTGGGTTTGGTTTTACTTTCTGCTCTTATCTTATGTATATTCTGGTGCTTTTTTTAAATTTAAAAAAGGAAGCTCTTGATGTTTACATGTGTTTTCTTCATATATATATATTCAAAAATATGCAATGTATATCTCAGATCTCACATGGAGACCTAGTAATTACATAGCTGTATGTTCAGCATGGGAACTGACATTTGCAAATAAGTGCCTCAAGTGAAATATTTATTGTCAACTCCAGTTAGGTGCAGAAGATACAGGCAAAGACATAACACATTTAATTTAGAGTTACTATTACTTCTAGTTCTGGCCTCTTCGGGTATTGATTATGATATAAAAATTTGGTCGCCACTGGAAGAATCCAAGATTTTTAACAGAAAACTTGCGGATGAGGTAAGAACTTTTCCTCCTTTTTCACACTAATGTTGCATTTTCCAATTCCATAAAAGCCTTTGGTGCAAATTACTGATGTTAAATTAAGAGAGTCATTTAGTGTTCAACGAATTAGATTAAAAAAAAAAAATCTGCCCTTTATAATAGCTAACTTTTATATTGTTAGCAGCACACAGAGATTTAATTATTTTTCTTTAATAAAAAAATGTTGACTGATGAATAATCATATTTTAGTGATTTACATAACATAATTTATTAAAATGTTAGAAGTTTTTCTGTAAGTATTATATTAGGGCAAATTTGGTTGTGGAGTGGCTTGTGCGTTTTTTGTGCAATCTCTTGGACAGCAGGGATACAGTAGACTAGGTTTTTTAAATTATTATTTGTCTGTATTAGTACTATGTATATTTAAAGCAGAAACACACAACCTGTAGCCACTACCTCCCCATCCCCCAGAAAAAAAAACACCAACCCATCCACTTGTGAGTTTTGAACCCTTCCTGTTATTTTAGCAGTAGTAACACTGAGTAAAGTGACACTTCTTTGTATATTGTATGATAGTTTTAATCTATGACGTGTTTTGGAGCCTTTGGGGTTTAGAAATATTGCCAGACATAAATGTGTGCTAAAAGTAATTATTATAATGATGCTTTTGTAGAACTTTCAGAAAATTTGACTGCTGTATGGTTTGTAATTTTACATGGTTTTTTGCTTTTTAGTTTAATCCCTGTATTGAAATACCTATGTAGAGAATAGGAGAGGTTCATAGAAATAAAATAGTTTTCACCATGTTAAGTTTGGCTAAAGCAAGTGTCCAACATACCTAAACTGAATTTTCCATAGAAGGCAAGGTCTAGGGAGAAAGCATTACGTATAGGGAAAGTTCAGTATAGATACAGAACCATATTTAAAATTGAGAGGGGTCTTGACCTTAGTGAAGGGGAGAAGACAGTGCGGATGGGAACAAATCTCTGAATAGAGAAAAAGCATGATAAGCAAGCTGTCAAAAGGGTGTTACTGATGATGCACTGGAGAAATAGGAGGTGAAAGATTTAAAAATGGCCGTCTGCAGTCTTCTCAGTTTGCTTCTTTTAGGGAGTGATCAGCTGCGCAAAGTGCCCAGTAAACAGATGGGAATGTCAGAAAAGAGGCGCTTTGATTTGGCTAGGAGAAGGCCGCTGCAGACATTTGTGAGACCGTGTTCCTCACAAGAGGAACAGGCTTGGCATGAAAATGAAAAAGAAATGCATTATTTTCCTGCCCCACAGCAGCTGATCTGGGAGGAAGGACTGAATAATGGTCAGAACTTGCCTCCACCTGAAGAAATTTTTATGCTTAGTGGTAATGAAAGAACGTAGTCTAAAAGCTGAGAGACAAGCTAAGGTGTGGGATTAGAACTTAATGGGAAAGCAAGAAGGATGGCAAGGAAGTACCACGAGGAAGGAAGGAGGCAAAAGAGCTAAAAGTATTTGTTAGTGAATTTTTTTTCCTTGAAACTGAGACAGTAGGAGCTAGCTCTTTCAGATCATTTAAAGGCAAGCTGTAGGTCTGTTTAGAAAGAGTTACGGAGCTGAAGAATGTTCCTGAACTGGGATAGTGTAATTGCTTGTGTTCCTTGGATTTTCTCTAAAAGTTTCAAGCAGCATGAAGGTAGGAGTTTAGGGTAACCTCATCTCTTTTCCTACCCACATTCTTGGCCAGCGCTGGTGCTAGAACTTCATTCTCTACAGCAGTTGCCATCTGTAACAGCACTTTCTCTCGTCAGTCTTCCTTATTTCATGGAAGATCTCATTTCCAAAAGTTTTTCTCAGTTGCTCATCTCAATATCTGCTATGGATGAGGACAACAGAATGATGATGATCTTAGTAGAATATTCTTTAGATAGACAATTAGATATCTGTAGGCAGTCCACTGTCTAACTTTTCTTACCACATACAATTGGTGTAACTGTATTCAACAGTAATTATTAAAATATCGCTCCCTCATTGTAATTTTGGACTCTGTAAATGCCTTTTGCATAGGAACTGTGTATCTACAAACCCCCATTGATGCAGTACAATATTGTGTTTATTTTTGATGCTGTTTTTTCCCCTTCCCTGCCTCCAGGTTATAACACGTAATGAATTAATGCTGGAAGAGACCAGAAACACTATTACTGTTCCAGCTTCTTTTATGTTACGAATGTTGGCTTCATTGAATCATATAAGAGCAGGTGAGTGACTTCTAAAGAGCTTGTCTGCCGCATTGGTCTATGAAATAGCAGATGGATTGGGGAACCATCAAGATCTTCAGCTGTCTGTGGCTACGCTTGGGGTTGGTGAGAATATCCAAGGGTTGTTCAAGGTTCTCTTAATAAAAGTACTTAGGAATAGCTTCTTTAGTGTGAGACTTGCAACATTTTTGCAGCTGTCATTTTTTACCTCCAAAGAAAGAACGAGAAAAGAGCAAAATATATTTTTAGATATTACCATACTATCCATCCTGAAATAGCTTATTTATTAGTATTAATTAGCTGTTGAAAAATACTCTCTTTACTAAGGAATGTTCTTTAAGGTGACTGCTGTGTGATGGGAAAGCTATTGGGGATGACTGGAATGAGTCGTGAGATAAACTGACTGTCATTGTGGGTTTGGAATTGTCTAGGGGCACAGGAGGGTGTAAAGATACAGGACTGTGGGAAATATTAATGAGGCCGCTGGCAGCTGTTCCTGGGGCAGCAGGTGCTAGGATGTCACAGAATTGTTAAGGTTAGAAAAGACCTTTAAGATCATTAAGTCCAAAATGTCTCTTTGGGGAAGGGGCAGTTCCCTAAGGGCTGAAACTGGTGATAAGGGGTTGCACGGAGGATCGTCATTGGGAACTGGTGTTCCTGGATGTTAGTGCTAATGAAGTTGACCGCAGTGGGTTGATACTGAAGATGCAGGACAATGGAGAGACAGCCTACTGGGTAGGAAGCAAGGAGATGAAGTTTTGGGAGGTTGGTATGATGTATGGGGCAGAAACCTAACAGAACTGTAGATGAAGGTGAAAGTGACTGTAGATATTGAATATGGGGACTCTGGCACCGGCTGAGCAGATCAGTGGCCTTATAGTGATGAGGTAGGAAGGAAGCTCTGCCTGCCAGCAGCTGCTGCTCCTCTTTCACCTCTCGCTGATCTGTGAGAATTAGAGCGCCAGAAGGATGCCACTGTATCCAGCCCAGTGGTATGCCTCGCCCCTGCTGTAACTGAATATTTTTGTTTGCTTTTTTCTTCATTTGTTATGATTTCTTTGGAGTGAAATACTCGAAGAACTGCCCAACACTTGAGTTACAACAGTTTCAGCAAAAATCTGTGTTATGATTTGGGTAGAATATTTCTTACTATGGGTAGAATATTTCTTAACCTGACAATGCATGTTGTTTGAGTGATAGATGTTGAGCCAATCATGTTCCCTCACACTTTTCTGTGTTTGCTTTTCTCTAAACATTTACTACATCAAAAGGTACTTTTTGTGATGTATACAGTGACAGTGATTCCCCAGTTTTCTGGAGTATACAAATTTCTAACTGCAGCTATTCTAGTTTCAGCTCCCCAGAAGAGTGTTTCAATCCCTTGTATTCACCATCTCTTTTTAATATTATGTTTGCATTCACTTTCCAGTGCTGACAGCTAGTCAGCAGCTACAGGGTTTTTCCTTTTATATACAAATTTCACTTTTATGCCTGGAAATCCTTTAGGGCTTTTCTCCTGTTGTTCTCCTTGTGGTAACATTTCTACCCAATCTCTGCTGTCAGTCCCTACAGACTTTCCTCTACCAAATAACCCACAGCCATTGTCCATTGTGTAATAGCCCAGGGAGATAGCATGTTATAAATATTTAACAAAAATTAAAACTTTGGAAGTTCTCTTTACTAAATCTCTGTGTCTTACAGACCGATTGGAAGGTGACAGATCAGAAGGATCTGGTCAGGAGAATGAAAACGAAGATGAAGAGTAACCGGCAGTTGTGTGCAAGCACCTAGACATCAATGGAATTTGTATAAGACATTAATTATATTTTTCCTTACAGAGCTTTAGTGCAATTCTAAGGTATTGCTTTTGGATAACCTAACCTTTTGTTTTTGAATGACTGTGTGCATGACTTTGGGAGAGTGTGCAAGTTAAAATAAGCAAAAATGTTTTTAAAATGTTTTGCCATGTATGAGGGGTGCTAGAAGATGCAAAGTGCAATATTTTCCTTAACCTGCAAATGTGGGAGCTTGGATCAATGTTTTAAAGTAACTTTCATTATAGTAAAAACGTTGGTTCAAATAAATTTCTATACCTGCTGTTTGCATGTTTGTTGCTTTCTAATTAAAAGATTTGGTTGTTTTAAGTAGTTTTGTGTTTTTCCTTTGTGCAACCATTGATTTATCACCTTGTAACTATAACCCCATTACTGCCGTCATTTGCATTCTTTCTTACAATGTTTGTGAAGTGACAAATACAATTATTTCTTACAGCACGGACTGGGATTCTCTAAGACTTTGAGACCCTGTGCCTCTTGGTTCTTGCATTTCCATGGGCAA
Organism: Phaethon lepturus; assembly: GCF_000687285.1. Taxonomy (NCBI): domain Eukaryota; kingdom Metazoa; phylum Chordata; class Aves; order Phaethontiformes; family Phaethontidae; genus Phaethon; species Phaethon lepturus. The sequence continues at coordinate 54,835 of NW_010522768.1, forward strand.
CCCCCACATGCATACGCAAAATTGTCTCTCCATCAGTCTTATTATAGTGCCACTTCACATCCTTCGTGCTTGAATCTGTAGTGCTGGTGAAATAGTTGTGTTTCACCAATAGATCTGTGAGTATGCATTCTTTGCAACAGCAGCAGACACATCTTAATTTCCATTGGATTTAGAATAGAGAAAATGTAGTGCAAAGGAACATGAATTTTAAAATTCCTACTTCCTAGGAGTAATTATTTGAGAAGGAATGCAGTTCTGTCCGTGTAACAGACTCTATCCTTCCTCCATACATTTGTGGATGGCAATGGAGAAGAGGAAGTGAAGGAAGAAAAGCGGAGCAGGGGAAAGAGCGACTTTGCTCAGTGGCTGTTCTTGTTGAGGATGGCAGATGCTGAGAGGCTCCACTGGGGAATTAGAGAATGCCAGAAAGAATTTTAAATCAGGTGGATTGAGGGTACTGGAAGCTTCATTGTCCTGTTATCATTAAAATATACATTCCTCACACAATCTTCACAAACTGCTTACGTCAACAGAAAGAATTCCCCACACTGAATGAAAAAGAACATTGTCACGACGTTCTGATACCCTGATTCACAAGGCAGGCAGGCTGAGAAGACTTGGGGAAGGGGGGGTATAAATCACAGAAACAGAGGGAGATGGGAAAACTAAAACTATTGGAGGAGATGGAGAGATTTATGGGGGAAGAGAAACGGTAATTACATGGCTCAGCTGGCAGTAACAGTGAAGATACTTGGGCAAGGGAAAAATAACGAGAGGGGAGAGGAAAAGTGTAAGGAAATGGATAGGGTGGCTGTTTGTTTTTTTAAAAAAGGAGAAGATAGGAAATTACTGAGGAAGAAGAAAGTATAGAAGCTTTGAAAGTGATCCAGTAGAGTGAATTTAGGAAAGGAGAAAATAACTGGGCGGGGAGAAGGCTTTGGAGGCAGAGGGTGGTGAGAAGAATGGAGGTCTCGGAATACTGGAGCGTTGTGGAGAAGGGGAAACTTCACACCCAGAGGAGGTCAGTGCAAGAGAGGATGGCAAGCATTTGAGAACATAACTACTGTGAACAAGAGAGAGTGGAAGAAGTCAAGGTAAGTTGTTTGTTCGTTTGCCTTTTAAGGTATGGAGTGAAAATAATGGCTGATATGGATATTTGTCTTTTCTGGTGACACAAGGAGGACTAAGTGCCCTTCTTGTTGGAGAAAGGAGCAAAACGTTAGTTTTTCCTCATGACATAACATTTTGGGCAAGCATTTTCAGGCCCGCAAGAAATGAAAGACATTTTACGATTTTGTGGTACACCTATTTGGGGAGGGGGGAACACAGTGGTCTAGAACTATTCAAACCCTGCTGCTCACAGCACTGCACAGAGCAACATTTTTACTATCACATCTAAATTAACCTTGAATTTTTGTAACAGAACAGAGTACTCCTCTCATTAGGTTTTAAAGAACTATACAGTAAATACATATAGTGTGCTTAGTGTGTATATAAAGTAGGGTTGTCTGCTCTACTTTAGCTATTAGGAGTAAGAAGAATAAAGCCATGTTTCTGTTCTGGGTGGCATCTGTTGCAATGGTGGACATCTTCCCCAGCCAGGGGTCCTGAGCAGTTCTGTGAATGAAATACAGTAACACAATGTTTGATGCAGTTGTTAGGTCCTCTGTAGATGACATTTGAGATGTATTTGCTACCAAAAAGAATGACCAGGGTGTTCCTACAGAAGTCTGGCTCTTTTTACTTAGAATTTGTTTTCCAAAGTTAATCATTTCTTTCTCAAGCGTATGGAGAGGATACCCTTTGTCTTCACCAGAGAGATTTTATAAATCATCACTGTGGATGTCTGTCTTTCTAAAAATAAAAGAGCTGCTTCCGCCATTCCTG
>NW_010522768.1:56752-65492 GCF_000687285.1 Phaethon lepturus
CCAATAAGTTCCCCAATAAGCACATTATTCCCAAAAGGTCTCTTATTTATTCAAAGGCTAAATATTACTTTTAATTCCAGCTGCTTAGCTGTGGGTTTACTGATTAAAAGGAGGGTTAAATCTCAATAAGGGCAAAAATTTAATATTTGGAAGACTTTTCAAACTTCAATTAAGCTTTTCAAGCAGTTTTTCTAAAACAAAGATATCAATAGTGTTTGGGCTGGGTTTTTTTTCATAAACATTTAGGTAGGAGACTAAGTCTCAATTCCTAGAACCATGCAATACTAGGAGCTCTTGGCAGGAGCAGGAGGGCTGCTGGTAATTCTAGTTTGTAGCAGCAAAAGAAAATCTGAAAATGTTCCAAATGTGCAGAGAAGTTAATAAGTAAGTAATAAACCAGCCCGCAATCCAACACCTCACAACTGTAGAAGCAAATCTTTGTGATCTGGGTCTGCTTTCAGACTGGGGGCTTCGGGGTGGGTGGTGCTGCAGGAGCCCCCCCTAGTGCCGCCACTCCGGGGCTGTGCGCTGCACGCTGACTCGATGGGCGATACGATACCCGAGACCATCGCTCTTCCTTTCGAGTAAGGCTATTGAGAGGACAAGGCCAGCAAGCAACAGACCGTAATGCTCCTGTTAAGCATCAAATGACCAGCTGATGAGCTGGCTGCTAAAAGGCATATCCAAAACCTTTCGTTTCTAACTACAATAATAACAGCCCAAATTTGATGGACACGATGGTGAGTGAGAATATGGGACCTTATTTTCCTGCTTTGTGGACTAAAGATTGTGCATACGCTCGAGCTGGTCCTTCTGTCCTACGGCAGCTCGCTGTCACTGTTTACATCCTAGGGAGACCACTTACTTACCTACAGCAAGGGTTCAGATGTCATTGTACTCACTTCTAGGAAGGATGTTTAAGACCATTGCAAAGATCAAAAGCAACTTCTTTGATGTGTTGCTACAGTTCCTGGTAAATAATTTGGTGTCTGGAAGCTTGGGCAGGTGGTTACTGTAGGAACAATCAAACTTGTTTAAATGTCAAAGATGCTGAGCCTGTTCAAACTGCTTATCTGCTTAAGCTCTAGTTCTTCATGCCTTCCCCTGAGGGAGGTAGGACAAAGTTCATCAACGACATCCTACATCACCTTTATTGTGAAATTTTTTTACCTAAGCAGTAGATAAAAGTTACAGCAGACTATTGTGTACGTCTTGAGCTCTTCAGAGCGTCCCAGAGGATGTTTTTGAGTAAGAAATTCCAGAAGTTTAATACAGGTTTCACTGTCCTTGCACCAGCAAAATAGCTGTCGTTGAAGTGCGTGTGTGCTTGCGTGTAAGGGATGGGAGAGTACGCTCAGAGATGCTGCCTTGGAAAGCTGAGTGGTCGCGTCTACAAAGTGATTTTTTTAATGGAAAGATACCACTGAGCCAGGCTCAGTCGCTGAGGCTCAGACCTATTGCAAAGGCCGTTCATTAACAACGCTTGGGAATCCTCCATACTGCACTGCTTCACAGGCCGGACCTGACAGCACTGTTGAAAAATGAGGTGCCAATTAGCACCAGTTAGGTCAAAGCCCATGTTCCTCCTGGTCCACAGTCACGCCCCGACAAGAGGCCAACTCTAAAAGCCTCAGCTGAAGTACAGGAAATGACACAGAAAGCATTTGTGAGGTCATCTGCCTTGCCTAGATAGAGATTGATTTAGTCTTTGAAATGTGGGGTTAAATCAATTTTAAGCTATTTTTGTGAATTACAACATGCCCAAATGCCTTTATCCATGTAAGCATCCAGTTTGTCTTTTCAGTGACATTCTCTACTGTTGAATCTGAGTTATTTTTAGGGGAATAGAGATTTATTTTGCTTAGTTTTAAACTTTCCTTTTATTATTTGCAATTGCTTTGTTCTTTTAATGATAAAGGTACCATCTACCTTCTCAGTGCCTTTTAAGAACCTTCTGTCAATGCTTCCCTCTAGATTAATTTCCCTTTGCTACTAGAGCAAACTGAAGTCCAAACAACAGCTACTACTAAAACTACTAAAATACACAATGTGCTTTGATAGGAAAAATAGGTATATGCTATTCTTAAAGCAAATTTCTTTTTTTTCTGTTGTGACTCACCATATTACCATGCTTCCCTTTTTTTGCTAGAGGAGGGTTGTATGCTAGTATAATCTATGGAATGTGACAGATTCACTATGCAAGTCAGAACTGATGGCTACTAATTTAGGAAAGCCTCACTTAAGTGAAAAACCCTCTAAATAGAGTTTGTTAATGGGCTTTGTTACTAATTGGAAAACAAATCCCAGGGGATCTACAGCTGTTCTCAAACAGCACTGCAGATCTTCTCCTTCCCTCTGTGGGATGACTCAATTCTCAGACCTGTTTCCAGTATTCTCGCCTTCCTGACCTGCCCTTAGCCCCATGCGATCTGGCCACCTGTAGCTACTATTTGTAGTCCTGGTGAATAGTGAAAGAAGGAGAGCTGGGAGAGAGGGAGACAAGGTTGTGGGGATCAGGAGCAAGGCTCTTTTCATTAGCTGGGTACTGCTTTTGCCCAGCCAGCAAGACAAGCCAAAGGCAAATTCCCAAAATCCTTCTAGCTCCTTTATCTCCAGTAGCCTCAGGAGCCCTCGCCTCAGCTCCCCAATTTTCTATCGATACCCTGATGTCCCCTCTGAGTCCAGTGTAAATGCTCCTTTACGTCGGTGTGTACTGACCATCCCACTCTACGGATCTGGTGCAGCTATAGCAATGCCATGAGCCCCCTGACGAAGAGTTCTGGCCCCACTCTGCACCTTTGAAACCAGCTATCGTAGACCCAACTCTTCTAGTAATTACTTGGCTATTAGTTTCTGACTGAATACAGCTGCTTCATGTTCTATAGTTAGTATACTACTTCTTAATTGGCCCTTTGTTCTCAATTTGCTGTTTGTTTCCAGGGATAGATACATCAGTGAGCAAGATTCACCAGTATTGAGACCCTGATGTTTCTAATCTTATCTTATACATACCATTTCTTTCATATCTACTCTTCATTTTTGTGCTGGATCCCCATGCATATCTAAAGAAATTTGGTTAAAAGCAGCAGAGGTTAAAAATGAACCTGTAATTGTTAAATTATCTAAAGGATTAATAGTCAATACAAGGTACTTTTTGTGGTGAGTTGAATGTCACACCTTCCAAGTGGCTAGATGGGATTTTTATTCATCAGAGTGTGATGACCATTTGGTAGTAGGTGCAAGATGATTTGGTGCTCTCACTTCAATTCTTGCTGACTTAATGTTGTCATGATTGTCAGTAGGTAGCTCTGAGGGCATGGGATGCTGATTCAGCACTTTTGCTCATGGAAAAAGGTGCCTGGGACTGTTATCTGTCTCATTTCACGAGTGTTTCAAAGAGAAAAAAATACTGTGCTCTAAAATAATTTGTGGGTTTTTTACCCAGGATTATAATGAGCAAGGAAGGTTTCTGTAAATCTTTAAATCAATATGGCTTTTAAAATAAAGTTAGGCGCTGTGACAAAACCATTTGGCTTGTATGTTGGTTGCACTACAGAAGCTTTACAGGCTCAAGGATGTAACATACAAGACTCACTTCAAAATTCTCTCCAGTTTTTCTCAAGAGAATTTGTTTCTTTAAAAATTGAATTATATTGTGCACCTGCTCTCATTGCATGTGAGGGTTGTGCAACGAGTACAGCGAAGAGCGCGACCCGCCCCGTGGCAGGAGCTTTCGCTCGGTCCAAGTGCAGGCAAGCGGAGGTTGTTTCCCGGAAAGCAGACGGAGAGCAGCTGAAAGACAGCAAGGTGAGGATAAATGAAAAGCCAAATTAGACCCAAGAACGGGGAAAATACTGAACGCAGCAGTGATTTCCTGTTTCACTGAAAGATAGTCTAAAAACAGAGGGACGCTATTGAAAAGACTGTTAAGCGTAGCTGAGCTGCAAGAAGACACTCCAATGCCACCGGCACGCGGTATGGCGGGGGATAGCCTGCGTTAAAAGCTGAGCGCCAGATTAATGCAACCTCCTCTGTTGCTGCGTTATGGCCGAATGACACTGCTGTAAGTTATTTCCAAATGGCAGAGCTACGCAGGAAAATAAACTGTACTGTGCTACACATCTAAAAGAGAAAGAGGCTTTTCTCCTTTCCACGAGAAGGCAGCTGGCATCTCAGGGAAACTTCAGGTGGAAAAACACGGGACACCCATTAGGATATATTACTGAAGAAAGAGTAGGTGGGAGAGTGAGGCTGGGAATCTCTTGCATCCGGCACCGGAGCCTCCCATTTGTACTCACCAGGGTTTTGAAGCGTATCACTAAGTTTGCTGGCAACCAGAGAGCAAGCAGAGGGGATGCTCAGGCAAGATGTGGTGCTCAGAGTCGAACGTTGCCATCTTCTTCTGACGGTGCTCAGGGATCACCTGAAGTGATGATGTAAGTGGTGATGATGTTAATATCTAGCTTTTATACAGCTTAGCTTTAAAATGCTCTTAGATCCTGTTTACAAAGAGAGACACCAACATCAAAATCCTTATTCAACAGATGGAGAAATTGGGCATGAAGGAGGAAACAAGTTGCCCATCACCTCCTAACAGTCTAGTAATAAAACCAGGGTTCGGATCCTTTAACGCTTCCGAGGCGAGTCCCCTTCTACCAGTTCGTAGTTACGCCTTTCAAAAATAGGAGGTGACTCAAAATCCTTAATGATGTTCCTCCACCATGGCAACATTAAGCTACCTCCTGAGGCAAGGGAGTGAGTGTATTTCTCTGTAAAGCACTAGTGGCATTGCTGCTGCACAGACAGGATGCTTGGTGATCTGTGCGATAACGACACTGAGGGCTGCTGGGGCTCTTTCTCAACATAGTAAATGTAAAAAGGCTGGTACAAAAAAAATGTAATTACTTATTAATAATACGGGAATAACAGCTCTGAGTGTGGTTGGTTTGTGCAGGTACAACTTGAGCTCCTTCTTCACCTTAGATCTTACAATAAAGGACCATAAAATGTATCTTCCAGTTATACAAATTAGTTCTTTAGTGATTTAGCTGTATCCTGCTATGAGTGCAGCTGTAGCGGGATCAGCATCTGACAGTCAGCCCCTGGGTTGCCACGGTAATGGGATGCTTAAGGAAGATGCAACTTCTGGGCTAAATTCTGGGCTGGAGGGCGGCAGACGGATGGGATCCAGCTGCCTCAGAGGGTGGTACTCCACAGCCAGACATGCAGATTCAGAAATCTCCTTGGGCGGCCAAGTTGGCACATGGGAGGTTCTGCAACAGGGAAGCAGGGAGGAGATCCACTCAGAAGCGAAATTTAATTTAAAATGTTAACTTGTTCCCAGATTTGCTCACTGAGCCGTGAAACATGCGGGGTTCGATAAACTCCCGAGTAATCCAAGCCTGCCTGAAAGCCTCGTGGATCACCCTGAGCCAGGGATTTGGTGCTCCCACAGCCCTTTTTTGGGAGCAGCCAGCTGAGATGGGGAGGGCTTCCCATTTCACTGGGAAGTTAAACTCTTTGGCAGCCTTAGAAACACCCAGAGCCAAGGACCTGGGATGCCAGGCAGCTGGGAGCCGGAATCGATGTTGTCGGGGTCACTGAACCCCCCTCAGAACACAGGCAACATATTTCATTACAGAAACGTTTCCAAAACAAAATGTCCTTTTCTGTTCGCAAAACAATTTGAAATGGAAAAAAAAAAAAGGGGGGGAAAGAAGAAACATCTTGTTCCAGCATGGTCCAAGACCACGTTTTAACAAGAACGTTTTTCATAAGGGAGAGCGCGTGCGTTGTCAGCCCACGGTATGGAGTACACAAAGCCCGAATGTGGGAAGCCCCTCTATCTCAGGGCAGAAATTGGGGATGGGGGTGAAACCAAAACTGAAAAATAACCAGCACCATAGGTGTATAAAAAGTCAACTTAGTTTTAGATAATTACTGCTTTGGGTTTGGGTTTTTTTGAACTGCATTTGTTGCGGTTCCTTTATACCACACGCGGTGTTAAGTCCATCGTAACAAATGTGGTGTTAAATCTACACATTGTTGTTGTAAATGTTGCAAATGTTGTTGTAAATATACCGAAAATTTCTGTGTGCCACCTTTCCCCTGTGCTGGTCAGCTATACTGTTGCTTTTCACTTGCAACATTTCTTAAATTTTTCCTGGTTTACTGCTTTCTCAGGTTAGGTTCTTTGGGGTGCATCAGAGCACCAGTTCTGATAACAGATTTGTCATCATTCAAAGGTGAAGAATTCACATTTATTTAACAGAACAGAATATACTGCCTATAAACTGACTAAATTATGAACAATGTATTCTACACTTTCAAAAACGTAAATAAATGTTAGGTTGAGCAAGCAAATATTCACTGCAGACAGGTATTTCTGTTGTTACTCCTATTATTCATTTTCTGAGGAAGAGGAAGTGAAACTTTCTCTTCTCCCATGCTTTTGAAAAAACGAAGAAATTTGACATTCCTAATTATGACAGAGCAAAAGGAAAGGAAAATCTATTTCAAGAGATGATTCTTCCTGTAAATAGTGCCTGGGCACTTCTGCCTCATCTCGTTGCATCTGGGCTGTCAGATGAGCATGATAAATAACTTGTCCTATAACCTCCATTTTGTTGTTCTTCTTTTCTGTTGCAAATAATTGTCAGTTCTAGTCTTTGCCTGCATGTCACTGAAAGACTTCCTAAATGACAAGGATACAGGAGCCTTGGTTTAGCTGGAGATAATTTTAGCCTCTCCCTTCCAACAAAAATTGCATGGGCTAAATTTGGACACTGCTTTCTTGCAGAGCTAACAATATTTGGTTTATCTTTTGTTCTGTTTTCATTTTTCATTTGTTCAACAGCCCCAGTTATCTATTTTAAAGTATTTATTTAATAGAGACCATCAGTGCGTATTGTTTTTAAACCAAAGTGTCTAACCATTCTGACAAGGAACATGATAAATGTTAGCAATTTCTAATACACTTGTCTGACTTTACAAGAACATTTAAAAAAAAAAATCAGCTTCACTTGCTGAAAAATGCAGACTATGAAGAAGTGAATTGGCTCCTCGGAAAAACAAAAAAAATTTTTATTTTTTTTTTACCCAGAAAAACAGCATATAGTAAACTTCTCTTTCCCAGTTTTCTAATTGCACTTAAAGCTCAGTGTACACACCTGAAACTCTGCACACATTTCATCCTTCTGGTTGAATTCACTTTTACCTCCTGCATTTCTTGACTTTTAGTCCTAATTGCTAAGAGTCATCCGAGGCTCTGGGGTCCAACACAACCCCTGAGGCAATTGAAAATGCATTTCATGTCTAATGATTTTAATGGTTTCCCAGAGACAGACTGTACAAATAAACTCTGTGTTGTTTTTTCCCTTCCTTATTTCAGGTGAGTTAGATCTTCTGGATCTGGTAAATATAAGTGTAGCTCAAAAAACTAGACCAAGGTATCACTAGGACTGCAAAACATCACGATAATGCATCAAAATCAGTATCATTAGATAAACCATACAAAAATGTTACATTGGATGTTAAAATTGTGATGGACGCTGCAGAGATCCCACAATTCTTTTATGTAATATTTTGTTGTGTCCTCCTTAAACGTCTAGTTGAGTTTTCCAGGTGGAAAAAGCAAGCCCTAACCCCGCAACTGGAAACAAGGATAGGATGTGATTTTCGCTATGCTCTTTAGAAACCACCTTTCAGTTGACTCCTCTTCCTTATATTCCATACACAGTAAATGAATGAACATTTGAATCCTATCGGCAGCTTCCACCAGCATCCTCTGGATTTGCTGTGTTGTGCCTGAAGTTTCTCGTCTGTGAATTGGGTTTGTGAGAAAGCTAGCCCCAAAATGGCAGAACCAGCGAGGTCCCTTTGCTAATGGACAAAGAAGAAACAACAGAAGAGAGATCAGGAAAGGGAAGAGTTAAAACCAGCCCTTCTTCCAAGTGAGTGAATAAAAATGACCCCGTAATAGCAGCAGCGTACAGTCTTCCTCCATTCTCTGCATAATTCAGCGTGCTTGACATGCCATCGTGGTCTGGCATTGCACACAACCCGTGGTCTTGTTATGGAAAAAAAAGAAACCAGATTTTTTTTTTTTTTTTAGAGGGTAGTGGAATTGTCGGGAAAGGGGAGTGTAGTCTTTCTTTCCCGGTTTCTGATGGGAGGAAGGACTCCAGCTCTGACATCTCGGATCTCACGGTGACATCGTGAAGCTTCAACCTTCAACTACTGTGCAAGCGGAGTCCTAGCAACCTGGGAGAGACCCTCGCCCCACCTCCCTCACCACCCCTGGCCGAAGCTTTGCCTGGGCTCGCGGGGAGTGGGGCTGAAGGGCATGGGCGGTTGCCAGGAGGGCTGTGATTTAGGCAGCAAGACAGTGCTTGGTGTGGGTGCCAGCTGCCCAAAGGTCAGAGTGTGCTTACGGAGATCAAGTCCATGATCTCTGATGAGGCCCATTCTGATCTATTTTTGACCACCCATTTATTTCTGCTGCCTCTATTCTCAATAGCGTCCATTTACAATTGCAGTATCGTTTTGCTTGAAAGTCCGCAATGCAGAATCACTTCAGAAGTCCATGCCTTAACCCTTGCAAGGCTGATTACAGTTTCCTACTTCCTTGACTTTTACCCCAGGGGGAGCAGGAGAGGGGAGACACAAAAAGGCAGCGGTTGTAAATACAGAATCACCGAATCACTAGGGTGGAAAGGACATTCAAGATCATCAAGTCCAA
>NW_010522769.1:0-347 GCF_000687285.1 Phaethon lepturus
CTAAAGCGGTGACTTTAGCTCTTCTGTTCTTGAATCGTGTATGGTTTTTGGGAAATCCTGCATATCCGAACGAGGCAGGCTAATAGCATTTAACCTGTCAATAAAACCCAAGCTGAAGGAAGAGATCTGGCTGTTCTTCCACCCGCGTGAATCTGCAGAGAAATGCAGTGTGAGGGGAATATCAAGTTTAACTGTGTCCTGAATCTGAAGAAAGCAAACATTCAAAAAATCTTTTTCTTTTCCCTTCTAAATCTCTCAGACAGTCGTCCTACACGGATGCTTTATTCCCTGAAATGTGCCTGCTACTGCACCCCAGAGCTGCTGTGGCTGGCCATTGTCAAGCCCAA
>NW_010522769.1:657-870 GCF_000687285.1 Phaethon lepturus
CCCGGTGCCTGAGGGGAGGACACAATGGAATCCCGGAAGGCCCTCTAAAGAGCCCACAGATCTCTTCCAGTCCCCAAGCCTCCTCTGTCCTCTGTCTTAATATCTGCAGGAGAAACAGCCTGGACTCCTGGAAAACATGGCCAATGCCTCTCGTTCCCTTCCTCCAGTCTCTCCTCTCCCTTCTTTTCCTTTGTTGATTTGGGCTCCTGGAGG
>NW_010522770.1:0-43325 GCF_000687285.1 Phaethon lepturus
CCCCCCCTTCCTCCCCCCCGCCGCGGATGCTGCTGGTGGAGCGCGGAATGACGTGAGTGGCACAGCCCTCTAATACACATTTCTACGAAGGAAAAAGAAGTTCGAAAACCAGGACAGAAAAAAGTAATACTTTAGTACTATTTAATATCTCGGACACAAAACGGGTTCATTCTTGCCTAACCCAGGTTTAACCGAAAGGCACTACTTGCCCTGGGAGAGGGTGCAGAAGCAGCCTCACGCTCGCCTCTTGGAAAGGAGCGTGCAACGCGAACGTCAAGGGTCGTGGCTGCTGCCAAGCACTGGCTGGCCTAGTGGAAAGCTCGTAGCGTTGAGAAAGGACCTGCAGCATTTCCAGAGCAGAGGCTCAAACCCAGCAGTAAAAGAGAGCAGCTACGTAAAGTAGCGTTCCTTAAACCTTGGTGTATGACAAGAACGACAGTTCATCTCTTGAAATCTGTTCAACATGTGAGCTGCTCTCTTCAAGCTACTTAAAAAAAATAACTCGCTACCAGATGGCAGTTTGAAGGTTGATAGAGGTTTCCTTAACTGGTTGAAGGCAGCACCCAAACTGAAGAACCCAGATGCAGGCTTAGGGCACAGACTGCTAAATGTTTGCAAGCGCTTTATTGCTACAGTGGGCGTAAATACACTTGGGCAGAAGAAAACAGCACAACTTATGCCTAAGCTGGTACTATCGCACCAGTAAAACAGCAATAGAAAAACACATAAAATATTATTATCACAAATACTGTGGCGTTATTTCAACTCGGGAATTACTTCCTTCAAAAATGAGTTTTGAAAAAACCAGTAATTTCCTATGGAAATAAAAAAACAAATAAATGGAGCTTGCGCAGAGTAAAACACATTAAGATGAACCTACATTCAATTTGCATCATTTTGAAACTAGGCTCAATTTACAGTTAGAAAAGAATGCTTTTACCTTAAAACTTTGAAGTAACAACAACAACGAAGCATCTAACACAGTCAGTCTTTTCTTCACATAAATGGAACCAGTAAACGTTTCTCTTGGGGGTTTTCTGGGGTTTTTAAAAAAGTGTTTCTCTAATAGTGGCAATATCTGTTACAATACAGTACCTGAGTTGTATTTTAAAATAATAGTACATCAGTAACATTTTAGAGGGTATTTCCAGGAGACATAACAGATACGAGGATAAACAGTCCTTTATCCCCTGCTACGCTGTACTGTGGCACAGAGGACAGAAGTTAAAATTGCTTGCTTCTTTGGCTTTCATACAGTGCTTACATACACTGCACATCCAGAATCGATACTCCAGGATAGGGTCTCCTGTTGCAACACATACAAGAAGTTTCCCATCTCCACTACTTAAAAAAAAGAAGAGAAGAGTAAATAGAGCTGAAAGAGCAAAAACATAGTTTTAAAATAGCAGTGAAGACCTGTTTTGTAGAAATTTGCAAAACAGCATAAATACCTAATTGTATGCCTACAGCTTGTTACAAAACTGGTGATGCTGATGTGTAAAATACTGCTTCTCTATTCAGATGTGCACCGCTTTTTGATTAGAAATTATTAAATCATGTAACACTTCACTGTTAACGTAGCCAAGTATGTAAATCTTCACATAACAGAATGCACACCCCCAGAACCATATAGTCAAAAAATCAGGACCAGCAGATGTAAAAGGTTAAGTGAAAAGAAGCAGTGAAGGCCATACAAAGGTACGGTCCAATTAGACACTAGCACTACTATTACATTTATTCCTCTGAAGAGTCAAAATGAAAACCACTAGTGAGATTCAGTACATCTGCACAGGAAAATTAAGGAAGACTGGTAAAAATCCTATTCATTAAAAAGAAAATTGATTCGCAATCAACTTCTGTACTCGCAAATTCCATGCTGTTAGCAGGAAACATGCGTCAAAGACACCATTGGGGGTATAGCCACTCCAAGGACTTAGCCCCTGAGCATGCCCTTCATATTCTAACTCACTTGACATACTCATCTTCTCACACCATGTAGATTTAGGTAATTCACAGAACACTGGAGGCTCACTGTTTAATAATGGTTAAACATTCACTTCTTGACATTTGCATCACACCACAAAAATTTTACCAATGCAAACAGCAAACAGTAACATTATTATTTTAATGGCACATGACACCTTATCAAAGCCACTAAAAGTCTTGTGCTCTGTCCACATGCATTTCAAATTAAGATGAAGTTACATCTTTATGCCCAGCTCAAATACAGTCAATGTCTATTCTCCCAAATAAGAGTGTTGTATTACCCTTTCTGCAAACTGGCTAACACCTGCATCATTCTTGCCCAATGATTTAAGCAGCAAAGCACCTAATTATCTTGGACACACAAAACCCAAAATAGATACAATAGCAGAAAAAAGTGCTACTATTATTACAGTATCGTATAAGTATAAACCCACCTCTCAAGAACATCATCCAGATCAGATTTTTTGTTGTACTTTGGACAATGTCTCGTGAATATCTCTAGAGCAAGGTCTTCATACTGTTGTCTCTGTTCTGGCCTAAGAGTTTCCAAGGACTCTAGTTTAACAAAGGCTTTTGAACAAATATCAAATGCTCTATTTGCACACGCACAGAGTGCCAAAAGGGAATAGATTTCAACTGCAGGGATAATGTCTTCATAATCTCGCAAATGAAGAGCTAAGAAATGAAAACAAACAAACAACAAAACACCAAGGAAATTACTACGTCTTCTGAGAAGTGTAAGCATCTGTATGAGATACTTGCTGCTAGTAGACAGTATTAATCTTACAAATTGGACACAATGAACCAAAGTCTTTTCATTGACACGACTGAAGAATGCATGGTTTAACACTTTTTTAAAATAAATAAAAATAAGGAGATTTGATTGGGAAATTGAAGTTTCTTTTTAAGACCTTTGGGGTTTTTTTAAACATGTTAGAAGTATGTGAAATGGACCAGCATTACTTGGACAAAGTGTAGGGTACTATTTGCTTCTCTAACTCCCACAAATTTTTTATGAAGCTCTACAAGGAGGTCTGATGTGAATTCAGGCATGCCTTATAACTTAAAGAAAGAAACAAAACAGTCAACAGATCATCTACAGAGATTGTCCAATTTAACCAGGTAATATTTGGTAAGTTAGATTTGCATTGTCTCCAACAAGATACTTTCCAGGTATCTTAACTGCAGCCATATTCAGTTCATTTTGTTTTAAATTCCATGGATCTAGCAAGAATAGAAAAATGTGCCAACTATAAATGAAATTACATGCTGTGCAGGCCTGTAAAATTAGAACAGTTTCTTTACAGAGTTAAAAATGAAGTCCTACCTGTTTTAAGTGCTGCATCTACAGAACCTTTATAGAGCTGTCTTTGTGCAAGTATGAAAAAATGGTAAGCCTCAGCTCCTCGCCAAGCATTGTCTGCAAAGCGATTAGTTGAAGAAAGAACATCATCTTCTAGCAAACCAGCCAAAGCTGAAGCAGTCTGAAAACAAAGCAGTATCACAAGTAATTTTTATACAAAACAGATACAGCAGGAAATGGGGATATATGAAAAGAATCTTTCTGTACTTGGTGATTACAGCACTGTCTGTGTTAACTAGGGAAAATATAAATACATGGACCTAAAGTGAACATTGTTAGGTATTTTATACAGTGCATAGCAGAACATATGGTGCAGATTTTCAAATATAAATATCATATACATGTGTACAAATATATTCTGTGCACATCTGTGGACTGGTTTGTAGTTTGGCTTAATATTGCATTTCAACACCAGATCTCTTAAAACTTTGCTTAAACCATTTCATTTGTGCATATGAAGATTAAAGTGTGAGCAGAAAAAAAAAATTCTTCTACTTGCTTCCCCCATATCTGGAGCCATCTCCCTGCTAAATTGTAGCCAACATAGCTTAATCTAATCACAGATATCTCTTTGAGATTGATACTTAACTCCTCAATGACAGGAAAGTGAGTGTCTTGCAGGAAAAAAAAAAAAAAAATCTGGAGTTTCCTAGTATGATTTTCATTGTTATAGTTAAAACATTAAGAAAAGTACATTAAACTTAGGAAGAAAAATATCTATTAATACATATGATGTAGGTGTTTTAAAATAATACTTTAAACTGTGTTCAGTTTTGGGCCCCTCACTACAAGAAGGACATTGAGGTGCTGGAGCGTGTCCAGAGAAGGGCAATGAAGCTGGTGAGGGGGCTGGAGCACCACTCTTATGAGGAGCGGCTGAGGGAACTGGGGTTGTTTAGTCTGGAGAAGAGGAGGCTGAGGGGAGACCTTATCACTCTCTCCAACTACCTGAAAGGGGGTTGTGGCAACGAGGGTGTTGGCCTCTTCTCCCAAGTAACTAGTGATAGGACAAGAGGAAATGGCCTCAAGTTGCACCAGGGGAGGGTTAGATTGGATATTAGGAAAAATTTCTTCACTGAGAGGGTGGTCAGGCATTGGAACAGGCTGCCCAGGGAGGGGGTGGAGTCGCCATCTCTGGAAGTGTTCAAGAAACGTGTGGATGTGGCGCTTCAGGACATGGTCTAGGGGACATGGTGGCACTGGATTAATGGTTGGACTCGATGATCTTGAAGGTCCTTTCCAACCTAGTGTTTCTGTGATTTCTGTGATAAACAATAGGTTTTCATGGAAAACTTGCTTAAATGTTCTTAACTTGCTTTTCCTGTTCCCAGCAGGAAAAAAGTGTTATTAAAAAAACATAATAGCCTCACTTGAAGATAGCTTGCTTTATTCTGTCTAGGTAGCACATACCAGAATTCAGAAAGAAAAAAAGAGAAAAAAAAAAATAGACACTCTACCTCTGAACCTTTTCCTTTAACTTTTCCCCTCTGTGCATTTTGCATTTGTTCATGGCACTGTTCTATAAGTAGGGCTGATAATACATAAAGCTTTTTAACTCGCAAAGGCTTTGTCCTTTTCTTTGCCTCTTCATCCGCAATCTTAAAAAACAAAACCAATTAAATTAATGTAGATTTAAAAAAAAAAAAAATTACAACGCTTCATTCTGTTGGACAATTGCATACTTGTACAAACCTAGGAAATCATGCCAAAAAACTATTCTGCATTTGAATGTAGTAATTTAGACTGCAGAACAATACATGAAAATGTCAAAGTGAAGAATGCACATTATTCTATATTTATATAGCTAACAAGTATATAAAGCCAGATTTTTGGGAAGGATAAACCAGTGTAACCATGTATAAGTCTATTGACTTGATATAAAAATAAACTAAAAAATAGTGATTTTTAAACAATGGAGTTACATAGCTTTCAATAAGGCTGGTGGTTTTCCTGGAAAAGAAGAATGGCTTTTGAAAGTAACACACATTTATGTTTGGGTTGTTTTTTTTTTTTTACTATAAATATTTGCTGTAGAAATTATGCATCACTCTTACAGACTTTACAAGCTATGTACAGAAATCTCTGCAGCCAAACAAAATCTAAGCAACATCTTTATCTTAAAAGCACACCACAGCAGTTTCTAATTGAAGGTACCAATCAAAATGAAGTTAATGACATTTCGATTTTTAAAAATAAAGGAGATGATAAAACTAATCCACACAACATGCAAAATAATGTGGATGTTGCACCCCAGCCAGTCTGCTATACTCCTTTAATAGTCAATGCAGGGCAACATGACCTTTTCTGAGGTGCAGTTCGTATCACTCTGAAGTGAAAGTCTCAAAATAAATCTGATGTCTTGTGTCCTGGAAGCCTCCTGTCCACTGGCTACAGAGGACATTCAGGGTAACTGTTTCAGAGAGAGATACGTGAACTGAGGAGTTGGATTCATCTTTGTGGTATCTGCTTATTGCCTGGTCATTGTTAATGCTAAAATAACCACAAGAAAATAAGAGTAGCATGGAAATAATAAGAGCTAGTCCCAAAAACCCAGTTATTTGACATAAAAATAAAACCTGCAATACCTTGAACATGAGCTTAGCAGCTTCAAAGAAATAATTGGCTTTACGATAGAGTTCTATAGCATCAAGGATTTTATTCTTTTCCAGTAAATGACTTGCATATCTCGCTAACAAGGATCCAATCTCTTTCATATTGTGATTTTTAGCCAGCTCCACAGCTTTATTCCACTAGAAATGAAAGCAGACAATTACCAACCTCATTTTTTAAAATATATTCTCAGAACAAGCTGGTTATCCATGAATAGTCTGCAACGTTTGTGTACAATACTTCATCACCATTTAGAACTGGGCTACTATAAAATTAAAGTAAAAAGCAAGAGAATACAAATGCTAACATCATTGCCAATCATGTGATACAGGAGGCCTGTGAAACAAATGCTGGACCTCTGTCCAAAACCACATACAAAGCAGTTGCTTCTGCTTTGGTAAAAGCTTTGCGAAATCACTTCATTGCTGCTCATAGCTGTACACATGGGTTTCAACACTTCTGATATTAGTAAAACTCAAACTCTCAAAAGCATGCCTAAAAGAGGACTTCAGCCCATGAGCTTAAGGCACAGACAATAACACTTATCCTTCTATACACCCCATTTTGGCTGTGAATTTTCCTGATCCTCAACAGCCTGGCTACTGTATTTGCCACAGACCAAGTTTGGCAGGACTGAGAAACTTAACTGAATCTCATACCTAATAGCCCTTCAGATTTATAAACTAGGAAATTGTTCACGTAAAGACAGCACTAGCCAGTCCTGCTATTCCCATACATCAAGTTCCTCATAGCCGTCCTCAGTTTCTCTCTTTGTGTTGACATGAATGCTTGCACAGGTAAGTCAGAAGGGGCAACAGCTCTAGCTCTAAACCTACAGATTATTCTTCAGATCAGTTCTTTTCCTGCTACATCCTAACACTGCCACTAATACGTTTGCATCTGTCCAAGGAAGGAGGGGGAATGTGGAAAATGAGCAGCCAGCAACTCTCTAGTCTTCCTGCCATTCCATCAGGAGACACCAGAGCCTGGCTCTACAAAGGCCACCAATGTCTGTATGCTGAGCATGCTTACGACACACACGCAGAAGCAGCACTGCCACATGTAGCTCTGTCCCTCCAATGATCTAATCCTAATTTCAGATAACTGGCTTTAGCACTGAAGTATGAATTTTACAGAAATCATGACGCATCATCAGACACTTTACAAGGTCTTGTATTTAATTGGGCATTAGCACAGAAAACTCACTGTTAAGTTGGTATCGGTAAAGCAGATTATCTACTGCTATTTTACCTGGTTGAGATGTACGCAGGTATCTACTGCATCCTTTGGTCGATTACATTTCAGAAAGGCTGACACAGCTTGTTCACACATCCCCACTCTTACAAACATATAAGCTATATCCTGTAAAAAGCATCAGCACCATTTAAATTCACTTTCAGATTTTTAGTATGTTGTGTAGCAACTGCAATACTATTATATTCTTGTTTAATTTAGTTCCAAGAAGTTGGGGGAAACGTGTTGTTTGCTTCATGGATTATGTGAAGACAACACGCACTGCTGTAACTCTTTAGAACAGTGTGCTACTTTCACACACTGCTTCTAAATTAAAAAAAGAAAGCTATTTACAAAATTTTCTTTCAAATCGTACCAGAAGGACTGTGCTCTTACTATTTAGAGTATTTAATGAAACCTCACTAAAGAGGTTAAAAAGAAACTGCTATTGTCTCACTTTGTTCAAACAACTGCAAATGGCATTAAATGAGCATGTTTTGCATTTTTCAAGCATTTTGGATTAATCAATTATATCATAGTTTTAAATTAGCTATTACTTAGTAGGTCACTTCAGACTACACTACCTACTTTCCCTCCTTTCAGCAGAGTATCTTCAATTTTCATTGTACATTAGTGCTCCCACCAGAGCTACCACGTAAGAAGTTAAACCGGGGAGAGTAACCAGGAAGAATTTGGGGCAAAAAAATGCCAGTGCAGATTAGACGACAAAATGAAAGCTAAAGTAAGTGTCCAGCCATGAGGAGTGACTTCTCAGTGAAGCATAGCTATTTTAGAGAGAAATGCCACAATCTGGGAAGGGAAGCAGTGAATTATGACTTAGCCATGTGGCCATCAAGCGTGATGAATAATCGTGTCTTTCTGGGGAACCTGGACAGTCAGGGCAAGGAAGAATGATGGAGTATGAAAACAACAGTAACATTGGAGATCAATACCAAAGTAACACTATTATGCTTAAGTGAGTAGGTCATACACTGCATTCTTTCTCTCTCTCTTTCTTAACCTTCGCAAGATGGGAAATTTTAAATAAATAGTTGAGCATAGGACAATGAAAATAAAGGAACTTTTTGCTTACAGGGAGCAATTTATTATTCTCTGGAAGTGAGTTAGCTAGATTCTCCAGTCCTTGGTAGTCCTCTAGCATGTAGTAACATTCAGCCAAACGTTCCTGGTTTCGTCCTTGTACATAATACTGTACAGCATTTAACCTAATAAGAAAAAAAAAATGGTGGCTACTGATATATAAACACAAGTGAAGCTTCTTATTGTGTAAGCCTTTTCCATTTGTAAATTTAAAATGACATTACTTTAAATAGGTAACTTTGAGAGTGCTTTTGTAGCTAGAATTTCATTGTTTTTCTAAAACGTACTAAAAGTTTTAGTTTTCAGAGGTCGTTATATTGAAGTAGTAGCAAGATTGAGTCTCTGACTAGCATAAGGTTAGGAAGTCAAGGAATATTAAAACTGTATTCCCACATCTGCACAGATCATGGCTGATAATGGACAACAACTTAAAACTAAACTTGCAGAAAAGGGCTTTACTGTTGTGCCTCTGTATTTTAAAATGCAAGCACTAAGATCTCCAAGACCATTCTCGAAAAGTTACCTAAAGCAGCTAAAAATCAACTTTCAAAATCTCATCACAAGTTTTCAACTGCTTTGGGACCCAAATTCTGTGATAATACAGTTTGGGTAATTGTGATACATAGTGGAGCTGTGGAACTCTATGAGACAAGAGTGTTTTGGATGCTACAAGTTTACATGGGCTTAGAAGGCAACAAGAAAAGTGCATGAAAGAAAATGTCTCTGCAAGTTACTAACTATGAAGATGTCACTTCCGGCTCAGTAAATACCTGACTGCAAAATGCATTCTGGAGAAATACGTAACATGCATGCACTGTTCTTAAAATCTTCCTTGGGTGCCCAGTTTGGGCAATAGCTGGAGACAGATCCGGGTCAGAGAGAACTCTGGATATTTTCAAATATTTGTGGGTTTAAGCATTCTTGAGTTTGTGGGTAGTTTTGAAATTCACTGATGTTTAATAATTCTCTCATTTTTTTTTTAACTGATTTTTTTTTTTCTTTAATACTTTCTATATCCAGCCTAATAACAACTGTATAGGTATTTCTCTCCCCGCCCTCCTCCTTTGAAGCAAACAGACATCTGGCAAAACTGAGATTTTTAGCACCTGCATTCTTAAGATAGCTGATCAACAGCTCTCTGTTTAAAGGTACATGCAGTGATAGAACCATAAAGGTCTGAGGTAAATCTCATCATTCCACAATTATCCCATGTATTGCATCGTGACTTTCCTGACATCTGTCCCTCCTCATAAATTAAGTCTTGTCATCAGTTTTATCATTTTCTTTGTAATTTTCTTCTTACTAGGTCCTCTGCAGAACATACCATTTCTGGCGATCTGCAAAATAATCTCCAATAGCATTGTGTGCTTGTTCAAGAAGGGCGTCATCTGAGTCACCTGAGCCAGTTTTCAAGAGCTGCAATACTCGAAACCAATCTCCCAGTTTTATCCGTAGTCCAATGGCAAGATCTCTAATATAAACAGAAAACAGCAGGAAAAAGTCAAAGGACAATAAAATAGCTAATAAAAATCTTGAGAAAAGCATCCGAAAGTATTTTCATGATCATAACCCACATCGCAGTTATCACAATGATCCCGGATAGCTCATTTACAATTTAAACCGTATTCCATAAAAGCAAATAGTCAGATAGCTCACAGGTTACGTCATACATATGTACTTCCCTATTAGCCATACTCCTGTGTGAGGAGTTAAATGAGCAGCTGGCGAGAAGTTGGGCTGATGCTATTTCAGGTTTCCTCTTATTCTTCATACCACTCCTATCTTTCACTGTTGACCGCTACAATAGATGGCGGCAGCTGCAGAAGGGAGAGGAGGGCAAAGGCCAAGGAGCAAAGAATATGAATAATGAAGGCTAAAGCTGAGATGTAATAAAATGGATTTCAGAGACTTATCCTCCAGATTCCAGATGACTTTGGATGAAGGAAAAAGGACTCAGTAGTAGTCTTTCCTTTTTATTATTCATGCATACATATGACCAACCGTGCGTCTGTCTGGCACGTTTTTTCCACCATATAGAATAATTCTATATTACATCATGCAGAAATAATTCTGCAGGTGCATAATAAATAACTGGGAGAGATATATCTACACGTCTTTTAAAAATGCCCTAAACTTACAAGTCAGTTAAGGAAGGCAACAGCGAGTCAGTGCAGTCAGCTAAATAAGAGCATCTATCTAAAAAAAATAAAATTGTACTTGAAAAATAGATTTATTTCAGCCTGATTTCTGGTAGGTCCTTATTGAGATTTTTCTAGCAGTGAGGAGACACATAATGTCAACACAGAATTCCCATATTCTTGTAGCTGGAGAATAAGATGCTCTGCTATTGAAGAAACCAGTAAAAAAAGTAAGTCTTTGACTTCTGCAATCCTATAATCACCAAATTTCTCTTCAGCCATGTGGAAGGGAATATGCCGTATCTAATAATCGGTGTCGCAGTGCAACTGAAGTGCTTATGAGGCAGTCTCTGTCTCCAAACCAGCATACTTCCATGGGCTAATTAATTATGTACAAGAAAGTTTTTCCATTACCAGGCTCTAACATGCATCTCTCCCCAGCTCCTGCCTCCCCACCCCCATCTTACTGGCAAAGAGGAGGGTTTCTCATTCTTACAGCATGAAAGAAGAAATAATTTTTTCTCCATCATTCCCTGCTTTTTTTCATGGCTCCATTAATCAAAGCTTAAAAATTTCACATGTGCATAAGTGATTCGTGCTTCTCCATGTTTGACCACCACCTACAGGCTACATTGTACAACTGCTGCTTATTATTTCTTATTATCCTTTTACAGTAAAGGCCGTGCTCTAGCTAATCACTTAGCATTAATTTATATTTCCAAGTAATATTGTAATTTTGCTTGGTTTGTTTTCATTCCTGAGCAAAAATTCTATTGATTGGTCCACAATTTCTGTCTCTCCAGAGATTACAGTTCATTAAAAACTGTTGTTTGTGTATGTAATTGGAAAGAATGTGTGCTTGGCTACTAGCTAAGAGCAACAGTACATAAATTAAACACTAGTTAAGATTGTTTGTTTGTATTTTTGGAATCTCAGTTGAAATACTGACAAAATACTTGCAAAAACACCTATGAAACACAGCACTACGTAGAGCAGCTGAGGTTTTGCAAACAGTTTGGAATGCGCTGATTTACATACAGCATTGGTTATTTATGGATACAACAAAATTCTCGCCATCTGATCCTTTCTGTCTTTCCAAAAACCAGTAAAGAGTCTTCAGTGCTAAAACAGCCATTCCTTATTAAGGCAAACAATTTTTTTTCTCCGTACTTTTTTCTTTATTTGCTGCTAAGATGACTATATGCAATTACCTTCTGTCCATATCCAGATACATTCTTTCAGCTTCTTCAAACTTGCTAAAATAGGCTGCCACTTCTGCTTGCTTCATCGACTCGCTCTGCAGGTTGCCTAGACGTTTCACAAATTTAATACCTTGATAATCTTTGCAACGTACAAAAGCTTGTTCAGCAGTCTGCAGATCCAGCTTCTGAAGAGCAGCTTCAGCCAGGAGACGCCTGTGTGAAAAACAAACATGACAAATGGCAAAGCAGCTATAAAGTAAATTAAATGAAGATCAGTTTAACTAGTCATTTTTTAAAGAACATATACAAGTTACTGCAATTGTATTGTTTACTAACTAATCTCAATTCAGTTGTATGTTTGTCACAGGACATTCTGTGATGTACCCAGTACTTGTGCACGGAAAGATGTTCAAATAACCGCTAATATTCTTTTGTTCAGCTGTTCAGATGGACACTGGCTTGGGAGGAATGGGCAGGGTTTGAGTATTACAGTTGTTCTATGTGAAATCTGTCGCTGGTCTCAATGCAGTTATCTCATAGAATCATGGAATGGTTTGGGTTGGAAGGGACCTTAAAGATCATCTAGTTCCACCTCTATGTCACGGGCAGGGACACCTTCCACTAGACCAGGTTGCTCAAAGCCCCATCCAACCTGGTAATATAAATTTGCCATCAGGAATAAGTTATCCTTCTAATCTATCTGGATGTTACTTGTCCAGTTAGGACAGCAGTGTGGGAGAACAGGGCAGATTGGGAAACCTTGTACTGGTACTGCCCCATTGGTTAGTTCTGCAAATAGAGAATTTCTACTTTCAGGCCAACCTACGTCCATCAGGTGCTTGAATGAGCTCCAGTATTTTCTGCAAAAATAAGGCTATGTAAATTTTGACTGGCTTATTGACGTCATGAAACGAAAGTCAGTGCAGCAGGGCACTGACAAAATGAATAATATTATTGCTGTATTCAGTGACCTAAGCCATGCTTAGGCAGTATCTACTCAGTATTTTTGAATCAATTTGAGAAGGTTAGTATCACTTCAACACAAGTGCTCATCACTGACATCAATGAAACCAGGAGAAAAACAGTATGGCAAATTTAATCAATCTGCAAGACACATCATCCCGTTTATTGCATTCTAGCAGTAAGGGCACTGTCCTTAAAAAACTAATAGTCATTAAAAAACTAATAGTCATTTTATTTTGAATAAATAGATCATACTAAAAAAAGGCATGAACGACTTCAAAACTCCAAGAATCTTCAGCTAGTTCAAGCCAGTAGTAAAATAAAGACTTGCAAACCTAACTTTTACCCTACATACTCAAACTAATAAAATTACAGTGCCATTACAGAAACTTTCAACATGTAGCCATAAAATCCTATTTTTCAGAATCTACATTCTAGAGATGAAAGCACAACTGGATAGGAAAAAAATGCTTTTTGGGACAAACTTTCAAAGCAAGTTGCCTTGGCCAGTCTTTCAGCAATTCTAAATTCCCATCTGAACTGTCAGAATCAACAGAGAACTCTCAACCCCCCTTGATGAAAGTCAAACATCCAATACTGCAAGAAATCAGTTAGCTTCAAAACAGAGCCAAAATTATGAAAGATAGGTAGAGATAGAGAAACAATCTCCAGAGAGTTAAAGAGAATTGGCATCATTCAACAAGTTACTTGTCAATGAAGTTTTAGTTTCTGCTACTAACTTTTCATTAAGTTATCTACTGAGGCATTTACTCTTCCAGCCCTTACAACATGGGATATTAAATTTCCAGAACTCCTGTTTTCACAGGTTTACTCTTACATGTTCACTGTGCAGGCTTTTCAAGTTTAGTTTAACACCCAAGTCCATGTTTAGTTTAATCATGCCAACATCTTTTCTTAGATTACTTCTTAGAGGCTGCATCATAACGTGATTAATGTACCCACCCCTTCTCATTTTGTCCTTTATGGCCTGTCCAAAATGCTACAATGTTAGTCAACTGCTCTTATCTTGTTATCATTCTAATGTGTTCCCTCTTACTGGGTTTTAAGCTCTTTTTCATCAAGGTTCACTATAAAATTAATTAATTAATTAATTAATATCTTCTCAACTTATGACCGGTTTGAATTTTAATGTAACCAATTTAAAGTCAGCCTTCTGTCAGCTTTTTCATTTCCTTTAGATTCGCCCCTAAAAGCAGGGAGCACTGCATTTGGGGCTTATACAGCATAGAGCAAAAAGGTTTCCTGAGCCTGTACCCTATACCCACTACCGTGATACACACAGCATGCCTTCCATTCTAGGTACTACAACATTAATAAAATCATAGAGTTCCAATTCAACAACAGCCCACTTTTTTGGCTTCAAGAACTAGGAGCCCGGGGAAGCACTGGCCCCAAGTTCTTTTTTAAGATGGCTGCTGAGGGGTCTTGAACACTTGTTCAGCATCTCCTGAAACACAAATTCTCTAATGCCTAGGAACAAAAAAACCTCACTTTCTTACATTCTGGGAAATCATAAACACCACACAGCTTGAAACTGCCCAAACACACCATTTGCAAAAGAGGTGGGGAGCCAGTCTAGCAGGGGACTGCGAGGCTCTCTTTGGGCCTTCCCTCAACGCTATAATACTCCTTTGGAGATGATTCAGCCCAATGAAGAGATGTTCTCAGTTAGAATAGCAGCCCTTCAGATTGCAGCTGAGCACTGTTTGCTTTTTCCCTCCCCTCCCACCTTTTTTTCTGAAGCAATTCTGTTTAAAGTGTATACTGCTTTGGCTAGTTTTGATTTGAGGTTTTGTACTGTAATACTAGATCTGTCTGAACAGGAAAAGAATACAAAAGAACACAAATTTCAACAAAATTGGCTTAGAAAGAGATTTTACCAAAGTCTGGGATGTGGATTGTCTTCTATGAATTGGGAAGATTCCTCAATGCCAACTTTTTCAATCAATGCTCGACTGTCTCGTAATGACCGAATCTCGAAATTGATGATGTAATCTTTGTTGGGATGTTCAGGATTCTAACATAATGGATAAAGAAACATAATTTTATTCCATGTCACCATAGGTACCCATTGGTACCTATGTATACCATAGGTATCTACTGTTCAAGTTATTCAGACACCAACTTTTCCTACAAAATAAAATTAATTATACTTACCTTTAATATTTCATCCAGAAGAACAGATTTGATTTCTAAATCTTCGAAGTTGCAAATATATCCAGAAGTTTGTATAGGTTCCTTAAAGTTAAATAAGTTACAAAGGAATCAAGTTGTATTCTGTCTGATTAAACCCTAACCAGATCTGTTAGGTATACATAAAGAGACTTTCTTCTTCACCAAACTAGGATTTAATTGCATTTCCAACAGGAAACAAATACTAAAATCATTAACATTATTGATAATTCCATATACATAGACATAATTAAAAATCCTCATGTTTTCTATAACTAAATTATGAGAAAGAGATAAAGGAACATCTGCCAATATTTAGATTCAACTGAACTGTGTTTTACAAATATCTTTACTAAAACTGTGTTTATATTTTCCAAAGCATATGCAAAATGTGCTCCTGAAAATATCTTGTACCTTTAAGAAAAATATGACAGCATTTTTATCTTTCCAGGACTGATAGTTCATTTTACTTATTTGTTCCTAAACACTCCTAAATTAGAGCTGACAAGATTTTGAGATTTCCAGAAGCAAGTTTATTTATATAAACACTCGCCTAGTTAAATGGTAAGAACAAGAACAATACTATTCAATATAGAGCATTAACTTACAAGCCAACTTGCAAAATGAGTAGTTTACAAATATTAATATTTACCTCCGGATCCAAGTTTCTGAAAACATACATTCTTGTTTTCTCCATCATTGCAAACAAATCTGGGTTATCTTTGGCCCATTTCATATCCCAGACATCTTTGCGTTCCAGTTTCAGCTGCTCGCCTATCACTTGCTGTCCTGTACTGTCTACTACTCGTGTATCCAACTCAAAGAAAGTCAAAATACCTGAAAGGTCTATGATAGCAACACGACTACAGAAAAACAAAGGAAGAAAAAAAAAATAGACAGCTAAATAACACTGTTCAAAGTTGTAAATCTGAAATAGTTCCCTAAACTGGCATACTCAGGTCAAATTTCCCTTCTAATCTAACACCAGTATAATTCCAGAGATTCAGTGAGATGCATGTGATTTTCATTTACCTGTACAGCAGAGGCCAGAGGCACAGAAAGAAGTTTTTCATCTGCTCCTACAGGATCTGGCCCTGCAAAGGTTCTGAAATATGCCCAGTTTTCATCCAGCATTTTTAAGATCCTTAGTACTTCAGATATCAAGTTGAGTAAATTGTAGGTTTTGCCCCTCACAAAACTTTTCTTGACAGAGCCTAAAATTAACAACTGAGCAGAACTGTTTTTCATTATTTACTAGAAGGCAATGAAGCAGATTCTTAAATTAAAAAGACACTGCAGTGATGCAGACTGTTAATCTTGAAAACAGGATTTCTTATATTTCTATAAAGGGTATTCTTTAGTTTTTTTCCAGACAATATGAATTATAATTCAGTTAATCTTTGAAGTAATTTAAAATATGAGAAAAATACAATTTCTAAAGAGTTACATTTGAATATTTCTAGTTACATAGGTCTTCAGTGAATCATAGCAGCCTGTATTTACTACAGTGCCATTTTAAAAGCATTTCTAAATATTGAAAGATATTTAGACACCCTTAATCTCTATTAAGATTTCACAAGCAAGTTAGAAAATTAACTTCAAAACGCTTATGGATCTGAGCCTTTTTCACTAGCACAAAGTTGTTTAGGAAGGAAACAGCTTGGGTTCAAAACAAAATCAATGCAGCTCTGACTAGATCACATTGCCTTTTAAATAAAGCAATGATTTTTTGTCTATACCTAAAAAGGTTAGCGATCTACACATGCATCTATTTTGAAGTGATTAAAATTGTTTTTCAAATTCTCTTTAGTCAGTATATTTTTGCCTTTTCTGCCAAGACTCCTGTGCTCTCTCTTGCAAAAAAAGCATCTGTTAAGTGGAAAGCAACTTGAGTATTGGCACAGCTGAAGCTTAGGAAAATGAGTCTTTCTAGAAGCATTGCCACCAGCTACAGCTTGTAACAGTGGAAAATTAACATGGAATGAACAAAGTTTCCAGGCATTAGAAGGACATAGAAATAGAAAGAAGCCTTAGGGATATAAAATTCCAGGTTATGACATAATTTTGTCAATTCCTGTCATGATCACAGGAAGCTTATGTTTGGTTCACCTAATGAAACAGGTATTTTCATGTATATGTTTCCTTAAACTTCCCACACACACCCTAAAGAGTTTAAAATATGAGAGCGCTTTATTAACACAGTCTCTCAGAGAAATCTGATGACTGGCCAAATGTAATTAATTAATAATTAATAAATGGCTAAGCAAATATTAAGAACAACTACAATTGATAGTTTATATTAAAATGTAATTACTTTAAAGTAAAAATTAGTATATAATTATAATAGAATCATGGAATTCATAGAATTAGTATTTTCACAAACCGTAGTGGTTTATTTTAAAATTGGATACCTGCGTTAGAAGCAGGTCTGTAACCTACCTGGAGTTGCAATTCAAAGACAGCTGATACACGCGACAGTTCAGGGTATACTTCTGTACCATAACAACACTAGGAAGACTGTATCTCTGAATAGTGCCAGATTCTCTTCCCTGGAGAAAAACAATGCTTGCTTATTGAGAGATCTTTTTCCATCAATAAACTCTTTCAAAAGGTTTTATTTATATGCTGTTCTAGACAAAAGAGGTTTTGGATAAGTGACAGAGCAGAAGTGGAGAGTGGGAATCTCATCACCCTGAAAGTTCCAAATTTTGCTGTTTAAACAAGATACTTTCTTAAAATGCAAAAATTTGCAGGTCTGCTTAAATCAGAAGTGTTAAAATGAACAGCAGTAGTCCACACACAGCACACCGAACAGTTTCAGGAGCCCAGCAATTCCCCGTGAACCTTCAGACATGGTTTACATAACAAAAAACAGTGAAAAGATCCCTGTCCCATGCTGGTAAAACCACTCAAACAGTGCCATATGACAGTACCAGCTCGGTTCTGAAAGCAGTATAGCTGTGCTCAGGTAGTGCTGTCTGCATGCTAACAAGTGTCACCAATTACTTCAAGACCTGAGCTAGCTTTAAAAGTAAATGCTGTAAAATATACTAGTTATTCAAAGGCTTGACTAACAGTAAACAAATATAAGTACCAATGTGGTTTATCTTTATTTTGCCGAATGACACACCCAAGCCCTGTGTCAAGACACTATCAGAACTTAGTGAATTAGCCCTCCTGAAGAAAGAGTCCCGGTTAAGAGAAGAACCTGTTAAATTTATCACTGAGGATGCCTAGAAAGAGATTTTATCTGTGTACGTTCTAAATTTAGAAATGCTTTGGAATTATGACTGCTTATGAACATATTGCAGAAGAATCTCCTGACTACAAGCACAAGAGGCAATTAGGTGTTATTTTAATAACATAGCTTACCACAAGTAGTATCTTATCAGATGCTGTTATTGCACAAATTGGATCTCTTGTTCCCTGAAAGTATACAGGCGATATCAGTATCAGTTTTAATGCAACGGTAAGAATGCACTGCTAAAGAAAGAAGTTTTATTTAAATATACAAGAATGTTGCCAAGTATTCACATCAAAAGGGGCTATCAAACCTTGTCAGTATACAGTAAATGGATGGTTTATGATATTAGTAGCCTTTGTTATGGGAATCATGACAATAATAACAATAATAACAGCTTCCTTTCTTCTCCTGCCCCTCGTCCAGAAAAATAGGAAACCCAAAACCTTACAGGTGTTTAACAGAAAACACAAAGTGGCAACTATCCCTGACTTGTGAGGCCTGTAATTCATTTCAGGTATATTGGTAAACACAAAAGTGAACACATGTGCGCACGCGCGCACACGCACATATAAAGTGAAAAAGGCCAAAAGTACTAGAAAAGGTTACAAGGGTTATTAAGTTTCAACAAGTTTATACTTTGTTGAAGTAAGGGGAACTGCTTCTCACCAACACCACAGCAGGTAGCAGGTGTCTACACACTGGACCCCAGAATATGCTTTTTCTATGTACCCTAGAATTTGCTGCATATTTCCAGCAGTACATAATGACACAGTAACAACACACTAACCAGAGGGAAGAAAAATAACTTACGTACAAAAGGTAGAAGTAAAAGAAAGTTTAAGTATGACAACTTTTACTAATGAAGATCTGTGAAAATAAATAAAGCAATGCTAACTACTTCTTTCAAGTACCAGTGACACCACAATAAAGTAGTTAAAAACAACACTCACTTCAATAGCTCTGCTGTAATCGAGGTGTCCATCTGCAGATCCTGAAGGGGTATCATCAATATGATAAATCCTGTAGAAAAGGCAAGTTACAAGAAAAAATGAGTCCAAAGAAATTATCATTTCTGATAGCATATAGGTACCTTAAATCCTTGGAGAAGAAACCATTGCAATTGGAAAAGAGAATAAAAGCTATGTCTGTTCTTATGTTCTAGTACCATCCCCTTTGATAACCCTGCTTTGTACTGATATAAAGATATGGTACTTGCTTTCACTTTCACAGCCCCTGATGGTCTATTCCTATGTGATCTATAAACTTTCATTCTGCAACAAGTTCCTGTAAACCACTGAGCACCCAACTGTCTCTTTTCAAAATTGCACTTCCATATTTCCTCAGGCTCTTTTCCATACTTATGAAGAGCTTCGTAAGTATATAATATTCACACAACTTACATGTCACTGTATTCAATACTTCATCATAACTTCTATTTTGCCTTAAAAAGTATCATTAGGAAAGATTTTAGAATGCTAAAAATCACAGTTTATGCTGAATTACAACTATTTACTTTTTCAGTATTTCTATCAAATTTACAATCTTGCCCAAGCCTAGGACATTCAGGTACTGGAACAACGTAAATTATTACACCATGTATGAATAATTACTCATGATTATGGCTATATGGTGACAGGAGATGGTAGATTTATAGAAAGACGCTATAGCGCCTCTATAGAAGAAAACATAAACTAACACAAAATCATGAAAAAGTTGCAAGCTTGTGGAGGTGACAGAAAAGTTAATGCCACTAATGAGCACAATATTTTGAAGGCAAGATGATGTTGACTTTGGCTTGTTTAGTTTGAGAGGATAAAAGTCAATACAGGATTAGACGTCAAAGATATAATCAGACACAAGTGTATTTAGAGAAGAGCTAACTGGATAGACCATGTCCTTACAGCCATTGACACACAAAAAGTAGTTAAAGTTATCAAAGGGAATCTAGCTCCCTAGAAAATAGGAGTATGGAGGAGAAAAAGGGAAGGGGGGGAAAAAGCATCAAGACACAGCTCTGTAAAGGAAGCATGCAGCGAGGAAATGGAAACAATGAGCAGGAACTAATCCAAAAAAGTCTAAGAGATTTGGATAACAAGTACACAATTGTTATGAAAAACTATTCTTCAGTATTTAATCTTGCAAGCCTGCAAGTCAACAAATCTGAGTAGAAAAATGAGAAGACAGGAGTTCATATTTTAGGCATGGGAGAATCCACCTTTATCAATGATAGCAATGCAAAGGAAGAAAAATGACAAAGCCTGAAGACAAACCTTTCCCTGCCTTCTTTTCTGGTCCGTGCTACCTGATTAATTTCCATTGCTGTGAGCTTCTTGGCCACACGATACTGCCAGATGTAAAATGCTTCTTTTGAAGCTGCTATCACATGCGTTTTGGTCATTGTGACAAACAACGGCCCTGTTATGAAACCCAAATGGTTGTAAAATTAGTGCGTCAAGTATTGGACTAGATGCTAATTTGTAAACTTTTTCCCACATGGATGAAACCACGTCTCCACAGGTTAAAAGCAAAAAATAAAAACCATACCACACACAACACAGCAAGGGTTTTCATTAATTGCTAAGGGGCCTTGTGGACTTGTTCATAAGAACAGAGAAATTCTTTACAAGTTCTGATTTTAAAATTAACACTTTTCTCCCTATTATTTCAGCAAATTTCCATGCACTAATACAGAAGACATCAAATACATATAAACAAATTGTCAGGTTAATGACCAGTTCAGGAATATCTCAAATCTCTAACAAGATTTATAACATACACCTCCATTTCTGACATATTTGTAATTATTCAAATATAAATAAAATGAAGACTACTCAAAACCTGACAATCTAGAAGAGATTCTATGATTAGCACCACTTAAAAACAGTTAACAAATTTTGAGTTCAACGAGACCTAGAAATGCTGTATCTAGTTAATATCTAAGCCAAATAACAGTTCTTTATCTGCATGGCAGCAAATTAAATATTTAGCAAAGCATGTGCTTACTCTTACTTTATTGCATCCAAAGATCACAGTGTAGGAAGGCAGGGCATTTTCTTTACTTTAGCCCTAAGCCCATTTAGAGTAGGTAGATAAATTGAGTATCTCATTCCTGCTGTCAGTGT
Organism: Phaethon lepturus; assembly: GCF_000687285.1. Lineage (NCBI taxonomy): Eukaryota > Metazoa > Chordata > Aves > Phaethontiformes > Phaethontidae > Phaethon > Phaethon lepturus. The sequence continues at coordinate 21,156 of NW_010522770.1, forward strand.
TCGATGAACAAAGAAAAAAAAAAAATGCACTAAAACCATTGCATTATTCTTTATTATAGACTGTCTTGACTGTATTGTGGCCCTTTTTATCTTCTTTTACAATCCTTTGTTTCATCTTTCTGAAAACCAGTGAATGCACATAAGGAGGCACAGAAAAATGTAGAAAGCTGTTAACTAAATCCCCCGATGTCTTCAAATTCTACAAGCAAATCAGCATGCTGACAGACAAAACAGGCAAATTCAGAAGAATTGTGTAGCCCAGCCTGTTAGTGAAACACTGAGTCACACAGATAACATGCTGTGACCACAAAATCTGATCCTTCTACAGTGAATCTCATTTTTTCTGTATTTTAGCACAGAACAGAACTCTGGAGGGAGCTGTAAGCCTGCCATAAAGAGCAGCAGTGCTACAAGAGACAGATGGGGGAGGACTGGTTGAACAGATTTTATTTCTTTGAAACCAAGAGGATTATATAAGCTACCTGATGGCTCTAGAATACTTTTTAGTGCAAATGTAAACACTGAATAAGAAGGCTTAGTGATGATGCTTAACATGTGAGCAGTACAGTTGTTTACATTATATGCAACTCAGTGTATTTCATATAACACAGCCATTTTAATAATTAGTCACATACAACTGAAGGATACAGTCTCTTCTGTTTCATTAGCAGCATTAATAAATACTATGTATTTGGTCTCTTGTTTTATTACCTTGCAGCTGTACATGCCATAACAATCAATGCTTTTATCCTTTATAAATGAAACATAAGAGTCTCCTGACCTGTGAGGGAATAAGGTTTCCTCTTACTCACATCACTCATATTTGGACTCAACTTAGTCAACTTTTAAACACTTTACTCCAAGACAATGCTAGACCAAGCCCGTATCTGAAAGCCATGGACATTCCTCAGACTCACCAAGTCTCCATTTGACCTACAGCTTCCATGGAGCCTAAACTTACTCATTCGTGCACACCTTGAAGTACCCCAGTCTGGGAAAAAGGGATGTTCACAGAAGCTCTGTTGTGATCCAGAAACAAGATGGCAACACATCTATGCTTTATCCAGAGAAACAGAATCAATTAGGCATTTTATGAACTTGCCTAAGACTTAAACTGATTGTTGCTGTCAAAAAAACCCCACACACCAACCCCTGACACATTTCTCTGCCACTTCTTTTATATCAGCTCCAGCAGTAGCCTGACCGCAGAGTAAGTTGGATCAGTTCATTCATCTAACTGACCTCAAAATTAAATAATGAAAAGATTAGTTTAAATTGGATTAAAGAGAAAAACCACAAATGTTGGAGTGGGCAGGAATGAGCAGCCAGCATGGAGGGCAGGGCCTTCCCTTCTTTGCAACAGCAGGCTAAATGATGGTTGGATTTAAGCCAAATGTGAAATCTCAGGGAGAGGGATACACAGCACACAGACACAATCATCAGGACCAGATCCATTCAAAACCACATCTGGAAGAGCAGTATCCATATGTGGGAACTGATACTTCTAAAAAATTGCCTATATAGCTTAAACAATTGCATAAAAGTAGGACATACGGTATTTTTTTCTAGAATTGCTTTAGCATTTTATACTGGACAGTCATTAAAGAAGCAAACACCCAAAAAATACAAACAGAAAAAAATACGGAAAAAGAAAGTAAAATCCAAATCTACATGAGAAGGTGGTCAAACACCAGAACAGGTTTCCTAAAGAGGTGGTTGATGCCCCATGCCTGTCAGTGTTTAAGAGGCATTTGGACAATGCCCTTAATAACACGCCTTAACTTTTGGTCAGCCCTGAATTGGTCAGGCAGTTGGATTAGACGATCATTGTAGGTCTCTTCCAACTGAACTATTCCATTATATTCTATTCCCCCTTCTCACCTCACAGCCTTAATCACTGGGCTATGTTATGCTCCTAAAATACCTTCTTGGTTGCGTAACAGCATAGCTTCAACACAAGGAAAGGATGCCCCAGCCACTCCAAGTTTGAGCTGTTGCTGGGGCAGAGAAGGAAGGGATTTGTTCTTTCCTGGGAAAGGAAAGATGCTCATTTCAAACCCTTCAGACTGAGAAGATCTTGAATCTCTTTCTAGGCAGCTGATTTAACGACTTAGTTTCCTTTAGTATAGGGAAGTATTATCATCTTACACAATGGCCTTGATTTTATCAGCAAGTGCTGCTCACTTGGACATCAGTGCCCTTCAAAGAATTTGTGCTCTGACTATTAATAGACAGAAAAGCAAGCACCTGAAGTCAGAAGGTGGCAAGAGATTCAGACACTCCTCTGCTCAGCATTTCCACTGCATAGCAGTTCTCCATGCTAAACGTGGACTTAGACTGTCTAGCTCGTCCCACTGATTTTGCAGATAGCTAACTTCAGTATTAATGTCTTAATACTTAATTTTCAGACCTTAAAAATATGTATGGAAAACATTTAAACAGGTGCCTTACTTTTCAGTAATCAAACACTGAAAACAATTAAACACACTGTCCCATCAAAACAATGCCAACATATGAAACAACTGCCCTTCAAGTTTCTTCTGACCCTTCTTTCCCTTCTCACCTCATTTCTCTTCACTGTTCCTCCTCCTCCCTGAAGGAGAGAAACTTAATCTTAGATATCCAGGAATCTTGAATAACCTTCTGTGATGTCTGTACTTCACCCACACTCACTCCATGTCACTTCAAAACAGTTAGAAAACACCTGCTTTTGTGTTTAATCTTCTTTAAAAACAGTAGATGGAAAACAAACTTAATGCATGACTATATTATTCTGCTGCATGAAAAAGCTGAGACACTTTCTAGTATATTAAATAGGATATGCAAACACAAGAGAGACAAGTAATCCCACCTAAATCTGATGGAAAGGAAGCAATCTGACAGACAGGCACAAAACTAAGCCGTTGTTTTCATACATGCCTGTTACAGGCTGTTCCTGAGAAACCGGGATGAACTTAGCCTGATCAATAACATCTACCTAATTTTAGGGCTTGTTTCAACTGTCTCTAGAAGTGTTTGCTCATAAATAGAAGAAAACATCACGACAGCAGCGGGAACAATGAACTGCACGTAGGAAATCTCATCAATGTCCACAGTTTAAAGAGTATGAAGAAATACTAAAAATCAGTTATAGTTTACTTTAAAATGATCAACTTTAAATAACAGCAATTCAAGTGCCATTTCACATGTAGTTCAGTCACTCTTCTTAAGGCATCCAGGAGAGAGGCAAGACACCTAGGCATGACTCCAGCACTCTGCCTTTAATCCACCTGTATGTTGATCAGGCTGTTGTATTCATTTCACTGGGCGCTAACATTTGAAAAGATACATGTGAAAACAAGAAACACATGTGAAATCTAACTCAACACCTCACTATGTAAGTGCTCCTAAGCGCATGTAAGAAGATGATATAATCCAGCCTGAGTGACATTTTCTTAGCAGATACCATCTGTTGTGTTTCCATTAAAAAGATATTATATAACAAGATATTTAACCTTCTGTAGCTTATATTTAGTTATTCATGAAAGGACTTTGACAGAAAGCCTGTGAAACAACCACAAAAGAAACTGTTTTGGTTAATTTTTGTACCTTAGTAGGATGGAACGTAATAATGCTAGACAATGGAGAAAAGACTAATTTATGGGCTAGCAAACAACAGCTATTGTGAAGGACCCTAAAAACAATGCACACGAAGCACAGGAAGAAAAATTCCCTTGGACAAAATAAAGAGCAACATGAGAAAGAGCTTTAGGGTCTAACTATCCATCAACGTCTAAATAAAGTTGAAGTGACGGCCTTTGACCAGATAATGACTGATTAAACCTTTTTTACCATCATTAGCAAAAGTAAGTATTATAAACCTAATGATACAATTAAAAATTCAACAGAATAAAGGGTATAAGCACTTTTTTTTTCTGACCCCTTCTTGAACGATTGGCTTAGAGCACAACAACATAAGATTTGCATCTCCTGGAGCTAAATCAAACATTGTGCTCTGTCACAATTACTTTGTCATTAGGAGATTAATAGCACTTTGTTGAAATAATTTTATAAAATGTTATAAACTGACAATTTGTACAACTTGTGCCTTAACACACATTTTCGGATGCGTTATTCAAATGTTCTGTCTGCTACTTTGCATCCCTAGATTAGCAATCTTTTTTTCCTCCACTATCAATTTCCTATGAGGTAAAAACACAAGAGACCTGCAGGTCACCAAAGTCTCAAGGAGGAATAAAATCTTTATGCTCAGTAGAGCGCCAGGTGATTGCTATTCCAACAAGGGTCAGTGCAGTAAAAAGCAAAGATACTGTGTGTTCAACTTGCAGTAATTACAGCCAGTCAAAAAATATAGTTGAGAGTCATGGCAGACAAGAGCACTAAAGAATAGGCAGGAGTACACAGATACCAAGTGGTCTGTTGAGGAACATCCTACTATATGAGAAGGCATTTTTCATAAGCATTTATGAAAATCAAATAAAGTAACAACATAAGTGGTTTTAAGCCACTCTGAAAGACGGCACTTGGAAGTCTGAAACAAGAACAAGAGTTCAAAAATTACCTAAGCAACTTATTTTCTGGACAGAAAATGCAACACTTTACTGTAAGAAAATAGCCTGAAAAACTGTTTTGGTAGAAAGAAGAGAAAGCAGAAGAACTTCACAGACAGATAATATATTTTTCTTAAGTCAGTAACACCCCTCCAATTATTTGGAGTAAGAGATATGTTAATTTTACTTTTGTACTGCTTATATTTTAAACTATTGTGGTTACTGTCACCTGTAATTGATTTAAAGCTGAGTTTTTTCATTTATAAACAGGGCAAAGGATAATGATTTTGTTAGAAATGATGCACCAACTGGAATCTTAAAAGAACTTACAGAAAGGTCCTCTGCCTTTAAGGTTTTACAAGGTCTTCTCTCTCTGTTGACCTCAGCAAGTCCAGCCTTCTGCTTAAGTTCAGCACCCTGTCAAACTGGAACAATTATACTTTCTACTGCCAAGAAGCTCCAACTGTGATAAACAGCATGATATACTGCATATTAAGACCTTGACTGTGTACAAGTGCCTACACCTCGCACAAACTGTCCTTACGTTATAAATATTTCAAGTTTTTCTATAAAGTTGTATCTTCAAAGGTTACAAAAAAGGAAAGCAACTATGATAAAACCAGTGCAATGTGTTCCAAAAGTGCCGCACTTATAGGCGATTGCTTTTCACTTTCACCTTCAACACCGTTGGTAAGTTTGGTGGGCTAGCTTTAAAAGAATCTTTCAGGATGCATATCTTTTTAAAAAAAAAAAAAAAAGGTTGAATCTTTGTCTGTTTACTATACAGCAATGAAAGACTTGCTTATTATGTTTGAACTATTGAGACCACAGAAATTTTTCAGGACTCAAAAATGCAAATATTCCTAACTTCAAGTGTCTGCCCATCTCTGGGGTTGAAGGCTATAATGCCCAGCATTTTCACAAATGAACTCACTCTAGGAAAGAGCATTGTAAATCTATGCACTAAACTGATCCTCTGACAGTGGCGGGAATAGAAGCAGACTGCTGAAAGCTTAGTTAAGCTACAGGAAGAGAAGTTTTTTCCAGATTGTTTAATGTCTTCAGCACAATTCAAATACAGTTGGAATAGCAGCAGCATTTTTCAATTAAATAGCATTTCTCTTTAACTGTTTTCAGTCACTGGAGAAGATTCTTTTCGTGTGCACAGAGCGCTGTAGGAGACAGGTCATAACGGGGGAATCGTAAAGAAACTGATACCTTTGTTTATAATGTAAATAAATAAAACTATCACAGATAGATTTAGTAAGCTCACATAACAGAACACCAGAAAAATGCAAAGAAAAGATTTTAAATGCAGTTAGAGGCTTACATGCCAAGCTAATTTTGACCATTTGAGTGGGATTCATCTCACCTAATTTTAGACATCTCTGACAGAGATGAGCTGGTTGCCCTGGGCTTCTTTGTACCCAATGGAGAGCAAAACGACCCCTTTCAGGAATGAATCACTGAACTTATTTTAGATTTAAACTGTAGAAATGAGTTTAACTACTCCCTATAAACCCCTAAATCCTCCTCCTACCGCCCCAATCCCACCTGTCAAGTAAGTCTAGGAGACTAGTAGGCAGATACAGTGTAGACATCTGATCAGGAGGGGGGATGGGACAGGGAGGACACAACAGACACCCCACGCACACCACTACCACCCAGTGGTGTTTTGTTTTTTTGTTTTTTTTTCCCCTCCTCCATCCATTGTAAAATTCTTGGTATGGAATTTCCTGGGCACTTTATTCCTTAAGATTATGATGTGCCACCCTTATTGTAAAAGGGGTGACAAATTGACATAAAGGGAAATTCTGAGACTAAAAAGTACCACAATATTTAATACACATTGCACGGGACAAAGAAGTCAAACTCATTCATCAGAGCCGGATACTCTTCATTTTAACTATCATCTACAATATTGGGTATGAATTTCACAAATATATATATTTGACTCACAGCTGATTTCCTCCTGCTATCACTGAAAAACTGAACAATGTTAGAAAATGACATTTACAAACTTATTTAATATATGATAAAAATGTTTCGTAGCATACGATCTCAACTGTTTCTATTCTTTGGTTAATTTTTTTTTCCTACCTATATTCTTCTGTGAATTGTTGTTACTTCCTTGTCTTATAGTTCTTCACCTTACTTTCCTCATCATTTCTATCTTATCAAAACTTTGCTAGACACCTTTCCCGTCTATTTTATCAGACAGAATGGCTGTTTGTTTACCATTTAACACTAACACCAAATATTAGTACTATGGCTTGGAACTAACTTCTCAAAGGAGATTAAATTACACAGAAGAGTTACTTTTTGCAGAGAGGATGAAACAATGGTTCTAGGAGGCAATTTACATCAAAAAAGTTCCTGAGGTTTCTTGTCATAATAGCTACATCTCTTTTTGGCACAGGTAGGGAAAAGATTTTGGTTTGGTTTAAAATAAGCTGGGAGGAATTCTCCCAGATTTACAATAAGCAACTTGTTCTTATCCATACCTGTTCCAATATGACTATGCTCCTCTGCTGTATCAACCATGCACAGAAATTTTTTTTCCTAAGTATGTTAGTGTGCTCAGAAAGTGCTATACCACTGAGCACAGCAGTGGTATAGCATATCCCACCTTTCTAACATAGTGGAATCACATTGGATGTCTACTGCCAAACACACCTTCTACTTACCATCATTTTAGCTAAGAGGTTCTAAAAATAAGTATGTCCTTTTCATTTAAATAACTATACTCTCTCATTCAAAAGCAAATAAATATTTTTGCTAAAACTTCATTACAAATGATTTAGCCTTTCAACAAAACAGAAGTTAATGAAAGAATCAAGCTTCAAAAAGAAAACTTCAAATGGGGTTCACAGTGTCTATTCTGAATCCAAATTCAGATCCATTTAGATAACAAGCCAAAATAAAGCAAAAACTAGAACAAACAGAAGTGGATTATTTAATCAAAAACCTGATTAATTTGTCAGTTTGTCTGCACTTCCCTCACCTGTTTGAAGGGAAAAATCAATGATCTTTATTCTCTAGCAAAACTTGCAGAAAACAGTGGTTTGCAATTACTTGTCAATGTTCTGTACCACACCTGCAGCAAACAAGCAGTAGGAAAAGCCTGGAATGCAGGTCTATTTAGGATTCAGGGGTATTTTTGTACTTTGGTTATAATCCACTGATTTTTTAAATTTGATTTTTAATTTATAATCTGAAACTATTTAGATAAAACAGTTGTGAGGGAGATAAGGAGAAGATATTATCACCACTGAAATAAGAGAAATTGATCTTTAAGATATCTGGGAAACAGCAACATGTTATTTTAAAAAGTCAGTCCAGATCAAACTATTTCAATTGCTCTGAGAAACAGGACCCCCTTCCAAAAAGTACATTTTCTTGAAAAGGAGTTGCATTACCACTGTTGTGAAGGAATCGTATGAATCACCAAGACTATTCATTAAAAAAAAAGTAACCTTTTTTTTACATGTCTATTTTTAAAAGTTTGTATTAACTGTTTAAATTTAAATCCGTTTAAATTTAGCCACATTTTATAAGGACTAGGACTGGTTTTAAAAGCCGCTATTTTTATTAACAGAGTAATTAATAGGTCATTCACAACATGGGAACCCCTGATTACATGTTTATTACATTTAGGGAGAGTCCAAGTAGAAGTGAGAAGCCAATATAAAATCATAGTTACAACCACGTATAGAATGGAAGGTCACAACATCTGGATGCAAGGGGTATTACCGCACAGTGATTTTTTCATCGAACAACAGGCTTGCATAAGAAAAGAAAGATATATATATCTTTATAAAGACTAGAAAAAAAGCAACAGAATAAGACTATTGCAAGTTGCTTACCAATATCAATGTATTTTGGGTCCAAGGGAGTGCCAATAGAGTTGCAGAGAACCAGCACATACTGTATGGAAATAAAAACAAGTCTCATTACTACCACTAAGTATCTCATTACTTACTGTGAATTAGTAAGCTGTACAAGGTCTGTCTCATAACTCACATTTTACACAATCTAATGCTGATCAGCAACAGAAAACAGAGGGACCATGACTGCAGTAAACAGAAAGCAGCATAAGCATGAGAGTAATGAGGTATTTGCCAATTAGTACTATAAACAAAGCCAAGCACAAAACAGGAAAGTGACCAGCTGTTTCAAGTGAAGCAGCAAATCTACCAGACAAGCTACAATATGTGGGATATACCACCATCAGGGTCCACAAGTAACGTGTGGGCAAGACAGCCAGCGTCTCACCCCCTGCTCTGTGGGGCACGCACTGTGCGGCAATTATTTACTAGCATGATACAGCAGCAATTTCTCAGTGACTCAACTCTCACCTGGCTGTTCATGCAAAGGATGATCTAATAAACCGGATCAGAGCCCCTCGCTAGCTCCAGAAGTTAGGACCCTTGTTCTATCCTTTGCAAACCTTGATCTCCTTGAACCTCCAAGAGGGCTACAGTGTGGGGCGAATTGTGAATCAGGCTATCCCTCCACCCTGCAGTATCGCAGATACTACAAAACTGATGAGTTCTGTCAGTTTTGCCCTTGTAATCCTGCTTGGGAAGGCTTTGATAGCACAGATAACTCAGATTGGTCTGTTAAACTCAGGAAGATGCAACTAATTAAAAATTGACCTAGACACCAATGCTTCATTGTTGATGCTGATGTATTTATTTTTCCAGATCTAAATCAAGGATTAATATTTTTATGACGATTGCACAGGGAAATAAAAATGTTTTGAATGAGAAGTGTGATAATTAAGTAGCAACTTTTACTGTAAAGTATTTAGATTAAAAAAAAAAAAAAATCAACCAAACAACAACAACAACAACAAACAGGGCTGCCAAAACTTGTGTCAGCTAAAGGCTGTTATCCTGACTCCCCAGGAAAAGCAAGATAATTAGTTCTTCATAGCTCTTTCACCCCTGAACAATTCAGACTACAGCAGCTGCACAGTTTAGCCCTTTAAACTGACAGATTGATAGCTCATTAATCATGTGAGAATGGCAGAATTTAGTTTTTCAGCTACTGTATGAACTTCATTCTTTCGAAGAAAAAAAATCTGATTTCTTTTCATTAAATAATTTATTTTTCTGGTTCTGCCACCAATAAACACATCTTAAAAATAGTATTTTTATTTATTTGTTTATGAGTTAAACTTTCCAGCAGCATTCTCAAATTTCTCTTTTCCAAAAAATATGCTGAGCCTCCACCTCTGTAGGAAACCACACCTGGCTTTTTAAGCTATTTATTGTTTGTTTCTGTTATGTTTATATTAATTCTCCTCTGGTAAATTATCCCAACATCTACTCTCTAATCAATTTCTCTTTTATGCCCTTTTTACTTATTTCTGAGACTCTAAGTCAGTAGATCAGACCGCCAAGGGGTGATGGAACAACAGTCTCCAAGACAGAGGCTGCCCGAGCTACACAGGATGGTGCCAGCACAAGGAAGTCTGCATTGTCTGATTTGATCAAAGCAGAAAGCTCAAGCCTTGCTGCCGGTATCAACATTAAGTTCTTCGTAACCTACTGACACTCACATCCACTTGCAATATCTCTAAACAGTTCCTGCACCCCATCAGCTATTGCTGTACATTTTGCCATCTTGAAATCACAATTCAAATGACCAAAATTTGTTGCGACACAAATCTGTTTTTTAGAAAGCAACTCTAATGAACTGCTACCCAAAGGATAAGCTTGTTCACTTCATTTCCTAAAAGCTGACTCCCCAAAGTGTTAATAATTACACTGGAGCCATTTAGCAAGAATTGAAAGATTATTATTGTATGTAATTTTCAGATGCTAAAATTAAATCTCCTATTTATGCTCAAGAAAGTTACACTAAGTCCCTCCACTGTTTGTTTCCTATTTTAAAAACACAACACAGAAAAATCTAATTTTATTGCACTCAATCTCACTAAATGGTTCTGGTCATGTATACCATATTTTCAATCTGTATGACAGTACACCATTTATTGCATAATCAAGCAAAGCAGCACTAAAGCGTTTTTTTACCGTTGCACCAATTGACTCTGTCTCATGCTCCTCCTTTGTAAGCAATATACAAGTGACATAGAAAATAATTCAGAAGTCAAAGCAGTAAGAGAAAACGTGTAACAGTTAGCATCATGCTAACTGAACATACATGAACCAAAGGATACATTTATCATACCATTTGTCAATACATTTAAAATAAATAAATACACAAACACAGCAGTTTGTAGTAGCATGTGATTCACATCACCTAAAAAATTCCCTGGGTTTTTTTCCACTTCTGACTGATTAAATATTCCTTACCATTCTGATGTTCTCCTGCTTTTAGCTTTTCTTTGAAGAACTGTTCTAACTATTTCTAAAGAAACATTAATCTTGAAGGTTGCAGTTTTCATTGAGTTACTAATGGCTACAAGTTTAAATATAGAGGCAGTTAATCGGTCCTGCACATTTTTGCTGTTACTTTGTTGTTTGTTGGGGTTTTGTTTTTAAACACTGAACCCATTCAAGTGCCATTCTGTCAAACAACAACTGAATGACACACTCTGAGACAGATTCAGAATTTTACATTTCATCTTATTCTGGCTGTAAAGCACTGATATGTGGAACACAGTGTTTCAAGTGAAAATTAAAGGACTTTACCTGAGGCTGACTTTCATCTGCTTTAGTTGCTAAAACACAGAAGTCTCCATAAGTTGTTATGGAAATCAAGCTCTTGACATACTTCACATACTTCTCATTGTTTTTTGTGTCCCAAAAGACTACACAGTATTCTGGACGATCAGGTCGAGTATATGCATAAACAACCGTATTGGAGCAGTAACCCCACTGCCAAGAGAGACAATTTTGATAGAATCTATCAGAAATTATAAGAATTCAATTATAAATTCTTCACAGCTATGAATAGTGTTTATTTCCTATACACAATCAGTATTCGATATTCTTTGCCTGTCAAGTGATGAACCGATTTATTAAAAGTATGTGAACACAGATCCAGTAATAAGGTATTTGCATAATATTAAACTGGCAAAAGAAGCCTTCCCATCACGCAGAATAACCTATCACAATCAGAACTGGAGGATTAACCTCAAAATGTGACAAGATCTCACTTCCCTGTGTTTCTTCCTTGTTCAGCAGCTACACAGAAATACCCACTGTAATGATGGTTTTTGCCATGGAAATGCTTGCTCTATGAATGTTGATTTGGAAACCCAAAGTTCATTTCCCAAGGGAAATATAATAAACACCTTAGTGCAATTCCTGAAGCAGACAAAAATAAGTCATCATATTAGAACAGCAGAATAACTCACATCACTTCTTCCATATTAGTAACATGAGAAAAACCCTCCCTTCCACCCAGAAGAATAAATATATTCATGTAACAAGTAGGAGAAAGGGCAAAAAGGCAGAAATGGAGTATCTTAACACTGTAAAAACTATGAAAATGTATTTTATTGCATTCAACTTTTTAAAATTATGGAAATCAATAACGAAAACCCTTTCTAACACCGCAGAATCAGAAAATATCTCAGAAAAGACGTGAAGCTGACAAACAAATGAGATACAAAGAAAACCACTTAAAGAGGATGATGCAATTGTGGAAGAACTAACAGAATTTTCTGCATCAGCATTTACTAAAGAGAGAGAGGAGAAAGCCTGTTACAAAGCTAGCCAGAAGGGTTCCCACACTCTACAGGGAATGAAGCCAAGGCGATAAAGTATCACAAAAGAAGTTTTAGAAGACATGTATAAGATGAATGGTAATAAATTGTCAGAACCCAATTGTTTTCACTCAGAGTTCTACGCAAATTCAAACACAATGCTGTGGTGTATAGCCAGATGAACAGGAGTGGGCAGAAGTAGAAAGAATTGTCATGCTGGGACTCACAAATCAGTAAATCCAGCTGTCACATAAGGTAGAGTAATATATTAAAAAGAAAAACATATTAGATGGACATAGATAAACACAACACACTGGACAGTCATCGTGTTTTTAACCCTGCAAGTTGTACCTCATTCTCTTATTATTATAATTCATTATTATCGTTTATTATTATTTATTATCTTTCAGAGAGGCAAGAGGCACGTGAATGAAGATGACCCAATTGCTATGACTTACTTGGATTTTCAAGAAAATAAAGCTCATTTTGGATACAGGAAATAAAATCAAAGGATTGGAATAAAAGTAGTTTTTGACAACTGAGGGTACTGCCCACAAGATCCTTCCCAGAGATGCAGACTGGAACTTATACTATTCTGAATATTCAAAACTGATGTGAAAGGAGTAATTTATGAGGTACCAAGTCAGTAAACTGTAAATCATGTTTGTCAAATCTAAAACTGATTTCAAGAAGTGGCAAAGGACCCCAGAATGCTGGATGATGAGGATATAAAGTGAAATCCAACATAGATTTGAACAAGGTAATATACACCAGAAGAAACGCAACTAGAGCTATAGACTCTGAATTAGTATTACAACTCCAAAAAGATACCACGTAAACTATGAATAGTTTAAAAAAAGATCAGCTCAATTCATAGTTTTTACTGTCATACTAATTTAGAACTCCCTTTCTACTACCTTTATTATGGTAATACTTTTAAAATACAGGAAACCAGATCAATCTGTAGATTGGTAATGGGATACTAACACTTCATCTCCAGCTCATTAATTCCAATCCAGCCTAAGTTAACGACAGCTTTGAATCACTACCATTTAATGACTGACACTTTTTAGACTACTTGGTTCCTAAAAGGGTGTTACTTATATAATCAGAAAGAACACAGCAGTAGTAATGTGTATTATTTATCGAAGGACAACACATATCATTCACCGTCAAAATATTTAGCACTGGAACTGAGTATACTATCAACAGGTTAAGAGTTTATTTGCCACAGAAATAAATTAATTTGAGCACATCCTTTTCCACTTTAAATATACAAAGGAAAAAAATAATCAAAGAGCTTACACATGCAGTTTCTAAAACTAAGCTTTCAAAATATTACTCATCTGCAAATTGTGCCAGATCTGGAAATATACATGGTCATAGATCCTGATGAGTTTAAGTAAAAGCAATAGGCCTGTGTTCCAGCTGTTACACATTTCCCAGAATAAACATTAGGTAGCATTTCCTCCAAGACTAATTTCCAGCTCAAATTTCCAAAGTCTTTTCCAGCAGACTTACAACAAACTATTTGAGATTGCTTCCTAGCAGATTTGTGTTTATAACTCCCTGACCAATGATTTTTCACAACCAAGTGGAACAATACATTTCAACACAGCTGCAGTATGTTCCTGACACTACACTCTCTCTCGCTCTCTTTAATCACAGTGGTTACACACTGACGATTAAAGAACACACCCTGTGCTGGGGGGGGAAGTATACAACGCTGTATACTGGGGACAGTAATCACTATTTTTTTTAAAACTGTAAATTTAACTGAAATAGTCCTAACTCGTTAAAAACAAACAAACAAAAAAACCCCCATATGGTAGACAAGATAAAAACATTATTTAGAATTAGTTGAATACACACTTGTAAAAAGTATATTGGGAATTGAAATACAAGTAGGAAGTACAGCTGTCAGGTTGCATTCATTTCTACTGTTCCGGCTTCTACACAACTCTCCTGGTTCAAACTAGTAATTCACCACCAAAAAAGAAAAAAAATCACAGTAAAAGTCAGGCTCAAACAATTCCTATTGCGTCACTGAGCCCACTCAGTTTAACCAAACAGCAATGAAAGTAATGGAGCCTTACCTACATGACAGCCTCAATTACTACCAAATGTAGAATCATGTCCAATTCTGCTAATATTAACAAAGCATACATTTTCTTCTTATGAAAATAAAAATCACAGATTCATTACAAAAGCAATGGCTAATTCATTCCAAGACAGACACATTCCACTAAAACTTCAAGTCAGTAGTATTGATCAAACAGTAATCATAAGTCAAGCATTGATTTATATGTTCAAGAAAGCTACTTTTACACCCCATTGAGAAAGAGAATAAATAACAGGAAACTTATTAATACAGTTAAGTGCCACATTACTACATACCTTGTAATCTGGCCGAATGTTTGCAAAATATATGTAAGAATCAACAGCTAGCGCAATTTTCAGTCCACTTCCCTCCCAAGACAAGGCTGATACCTGTTTGCCAGGAACTTTCAGTGTGCGCAAATGCTTGTTTAAAACGAGGGAAGAAAAAAAAGTCTGAATTTATCATAGGAAAACCAGCCTAAAATACATAAACAAGAGTTTTTGAAAACCAAACATAGATCTTCTTTACAGTAGCCTATAATGACTCCAAAATTACAATACACACACAACCAAAGGAGGAAGATGATATTTACCACACAATAGTGTAAATTGTTCTTTAGCCTCAACTCTTTTTTTTCCAGAGGGAAATAAAACAGGACTTAGTGATAGTTCAAACTTACAAAAATAAATAATAGATGGAGAATGACAGTATAAACACTTTTTCCTTTGGTTGGTAATTTGAATCACCTTTATAATTTCAGTCACTACTAAAATAAACACAGTAGTACTGACATTGGACATGCCTCAGAAGTTTCATTTATGCTTAAAGTGTATCAGTCAGTTCATGTACAACACCCTTAACAGCTGATAGTTTAAACAAATAAAAACATATAGCTGTCCTAAGTCAAGAGTATACAATGAATCAGATGCAGAGCTACACAAGTTGCAGCGAGACAACAGACATTTTCCTCTTCTCTATTCCCTTTCAAAAAAAGTTTAAGGCAGTTAGACATCCACGTACAATTTCAGAACTAGCAAAGAAATACAATTTCCATCCTTTGTTTAGATATTTATTTTGCTGTGACATTTGAAGTTCAGTGAAGGAAACAATTGAAAAAATACTGTTTTCAAAAACTGTAACCTTAGTCCCATAGAGCACTTGTTTGTGGGAAGCTTTTTGTTTGCAAATAATATAGATATATGTAATAAAGGATATATTAATGTAGTATTTACTGTAAGATTTTGAATAACCTTAGGCTTTAAAAAATGCAACTTTTTACTGAGCAGAACACTGATACTTATGCTTAGATCTAACTTTGCGCCTAAACTGTTATCAATGAACTTACACCATGTAAGTACCTATTTCATACCTTTGGTCAGATGCAAATACTGGCCACACATTACTCACAGAAGAGACCACCCTCCAAAAACCTAAGTCAGTACCTGAATATCAGAAATAGTACAAAACAATTCTAAATCTAAAGAATTTACTTCTAAACACTAGATACAAAATCTGGAACACCATTTTCAGTTAAATCTGGAAGACATTAGCAACCAGAGACGTAACATTATTGCCAAAACCTTTGGTTCCATTTAATACTTTGAGCTAAGGAAACCCTTGCAGATGACATTGGATCTTAACCCCTTTCATAGCACAGCTCACAGCTCTGTCCTTACCACAGCTACCATCAGGGCTGATGAGTACTTCCTCTGTACAAGGGACAAACTTCCTCACACTGATACATAATACTAACTCACCGATTTCCAGATATACTACTAGGAGGGAAAGTGAAATTACTTTGAAAGGCAAGAGTAGCACCATAAACAAAAATAGGTAGGGAAGTTGCCTCTCAACTGTTAAGCATTTGACATCTAAAAAAGACAGGAAGTAGGAAAGACATTTACAAAATTATATCCTCAACACACAGAAGATTAGAAACAGTTTACCTTTTCCGAGGTTTCTGAGCCATTGCTTTTACTGATACCAGATGCCATTTTTTACTGACTCCATAAAAATAGAGGGGGGCATTCACTGTCTTATTTTAAACTCCTAACCTAGAGATGGCTATGTCTCTTACACAGCCAGAGAAGAAAGACAAGTACTTCCAGATTTGATACACAGATGTTAAATTAACATCTTAACTGCTGCCTTAGCGTTCCAAACCACTTATTGACTATAGTCGGGACTCAAGTGTCTGAGTCAGGTGTTCACAGTTAGATGCTATACAGATCCCATCATTTGGTGGTTTATGAGATGCCCTAGGATTTTCGTGCTGGCCACTAGCTTGCTGTTCTAAAAGGGTACCTGGTCCTGTGCCATCTTTCCAGATCCAGCTGGATATCCTAGATACCTTAGAGCATGTTAAACACACTACACACCTATATACATATATATATATATATATATACACACATACACTACAATATACATAAGTATATTAAATATTTTTACCTCACCAAATGGTGTATAAAACTGCACAATGTTTACATCTTTATCTTGAGAAGTTGCTTTTAGGGAGCCTGCCACCGCCAATACGCTTCCACAGTGGTTCCACTGAATACATACTACATTCATACCAGTGTCAATCAAAATAGGATCTAGTTTTTAAGAAATAAACATTAAGAACATAAATACAAGTAGACATTTTGGGTCAAGAGAGGCTTGTAGGTCAGTAGCTTGACCAAGTAGTTAGCACCCCACATTTTGTACCTACTGTGGTCATTCTCATCTCTCATTATCTGGCATCTTCCATTGTCATAACAGACAGCAAGACAAGGACAATCTGGTTCAATGTAGCCTTCTGTACCATGATACCAATGTATTCCAGCAATACTGAATGCTCCAGTTAAGTTCACCAAACAACTTAGTTTCATTTGCACCTAGACAAAAATGGTTAATTATTTAAAGTCATATATAACATGCTATTTTTAACAATTTAGATCTCTACTGATACTTTGCAAAAGACCAGATGTCTATGCAAAATTTTTTCCTGTCCCAAGAAAAAATTTCACATTTTCAAAATTTTAAGTTTGAAAAGCTTTCTTATTCAAAGCCAGATCAGACATATGAAAACATATATTTTAACTACAAAGTAGTACTTTAGTGTTGGCATTTTCATTATTTGAAAAGTAATTTAAAAACAAATGAAATAAACAAATAAAAAACCCCACCACACACACACATGCACACACACCCAAGGAACACTGGAACTTTGGCGGGGGGGGAGGGGGGAGGCGCAGAATGCCAAACCATTCCTGGCCACAAGAGTTTTTTTTAAAAAGAAACCTTTTTTCAGCTTTTTCTTGATACAAGTCTCTTAAATAACAGATAAAAATAATTGGAAAAAATAAGTGTCCAAATTAGAACACCAATTAAGATAAGTTTACTTTTGTAATAATTAGCCCTGTACATCTGGTAACACAGGTAAGGGTTTTTTCTGAAAGATAAGAATGCATCTGGATCACTTTGAGGAGGGCTACCACGTAACTTATGGAAGGGAGGGAGAGGGAGGGAACACATATTGTTGATAAAAGGTCCAGGGAGGGTAGGGGGAGTGACAACAAATCTTTTAAAGAATTTCAGTAATTTGCAGCACATACTAGAAACACCATGACTCACACAATGGGAAGAAAGTGGAGGGTTAAAGAAAAGAAAATGGAATGGGAAGGGAGGGGGGAGAAAATTCACCGTAATAGACATCTAAAAGTCAAGAACATAGTTCCAAACACATTGCTGTTTTCAAAGTCAGTGATTTACTTCTGTTTAGCATTTTGTCATAGTTGTATTCAATATTCCAAATAAGTAGATAAAAATAAATAAGTAAATCAAAGGTGTAGGTATGCAGAAATATTATAGTTATTTCCTTTCATTTTTCCATTTATTACCAGGCATTCTCTGAAGCATGTACCATTCCTTATGTAATAAAGAATGACAGGAGCAATAGGAAAATAAACTAGTGCTATATTCTAAAAGCACACTAGTACTTTCAACATGAGTTTCATTTAATTTCATTAGTATCACCATAAATATTTTTACATTTTCATTAAGTAATGCAAGGCCAAAAGGCATTAGTTGATGTGATATTCATTTAGCTGCCAAGAAAGGAAAGCTGCAGCTGCATTAATCTTGAATAAAAACTTTGTGCCCAAGACCTTGTCCAGTTCTCAGTGCTGAAGTCCCACATTAAACACATGAACATGAAATAAATTAAGAGGAAGTAAGTTTTTATGCCTGTTGAAGTTAATACTTTTATTATACCACCATGAACTTACAATAAAATTCCCCTGATTGTCATAAATGTGAATCTCTCCATTTGCCATTCCAAAGAGTAAAACTTTGCTATCGGAGGACCAAGCCACGTGGCACAGGTGAGTACCTTTCAAGTCTTTTCCCCAAATGCGATTGCCTGTAACAGAATATTGATTACACCTAATAAACATACCACAAAATTAAAAACAGGATGCAAGTTACCAACATAAAAATGGAAACAGCTGAAGAAAGTCAAAGCAACAGTTAGGAAGTATTAATTGTATTTATCTAGAGAAACAGAGCCACTATGTACATAATTCTGAAAACAAAAGCTATGTAATAGGCACAACAGTTAGTAGAGATTAAATTTTACCATCCACTGATCCAACAATCACAGCTCCATCTTCATATACAATACAAATCTTTTGTCCATCAGCATTCCAGCTCATACTTCGAACAACAGATTTATTTCTATTGTTAATCATCTCTTCATACCAAGCACCTATTAGTAGTGAATGGAAAACAGAGTTATACTTCTGATTTGATAATCCTCTACTGAATTCAAGGTACACACTAACCACTGAATTCAAAATTACTCTCAATTAAAAAGATATGCAAATAGGATGATGACATTTCTTAGCCATATGAATTCCTGAAGTTGTTAAAAAAAACACAAACAAAACATAATACAGACACACAAAAATTTTATAAGCTACCAAGCAATCAAATTAGGTGTTTAGTGAAATGGAGAAACCTGAGAATGGTCTGCTTATGAGTAAACATGAGATAGTAGGTTACATCTGACTCTGCAATATAATATGCTACAGAAGCAGTACATTTTGGAAAGGAATTAGAAACAAAGTTGTTCTCCCCTTTCAGTAAAACTCTAGCAAGTCTATGCTATAGTGTCCCCCAGACTGCACAGACATAATTATTGTGAAACCCAGTGTTCAGATGTGAGCTACTTATTTCCAAAAGGAACCTGACAAATGAGGGATCAGAGAGGGGAACCAAAGTCCGAGAGGAGCCTTACAGGAAGAGATCTGTGCTTATGTAATTTCAGAACTGACAAGAATACACTAGGAAACATAAATGGAGGGAACAACCGTCTGTGATAGGAATATGTATTAAGTAATTTACTGGTCTTTTCCAAAACTAAGAGATGATTTATGTGGCAGTAGCCACCGCATATCAGGTGGAAAGACTAATCAAGTGATACTTTTTATTCCTGAAATGAGAAGCTGAACTGAGATTTTATTTGTTTCCATTTTTCATTAAACAAAGCAAAACAAACCCCTTTATTTTCTTTTTCTTTCCCACATGTGTTGGAAGTGGTTAATTTGGTTGAGAGGTTTTCTGGCTTTCAAATGAATTTAAGTGTACCAAAGAAGTACATGTATTTGTGAAAAGGTCATGAACGATAAAAGCCAATTACAGCAATACACTGGTTAGTTATATTAGTTCAGTGCCTTAATTAAACATTTCTACAGATTGTTTTATGAAAGTATTTAATTGATGTTCTAAGCAGGGTTGCTAAGTTCTTGTAGTTCTACCAATATGTCTGTGCTTGATGCACTTTGCAGAACTAGTTAAATATTACAATCATACCCAGAACAGAACCTACACAAAGAAGCACTGCTTCTTTTTGTTGTTCAATATACTATTTTCCTCTAAGGGAATAAAGTAATAGAGTGTTGTGGTTTAGCCCCAGCCAGCAACTAAGCACCACGCAGCCACTCACTCACTCCCCCTCTCGCAGTGGGATGGGGGAGAGAATTAGAAAAAAAACTCGTGGGTTGAGATAAACACGGTTTAATAGGACAGAAAGAAAGAAGGAAACAACAATGATAATACCAACAAAGGAATGTACAAGAACAAGTGATGCCCAATACAGCAATTGCTCACCACCCGGCGATCGACAGCCCGTCCCCGAGCAGTGATTTCCACCCCCCGGCTAACTCCAGTTTATGTACTGGGCATGACGTCGTATGGTATGGAATATCTCTTTGGCCAGTCTGGGTCAGCTGTCCTGGCTGTGTCCCCTCCCAGCTCCCCGTGCACCCCCAGCCTCCTTGCTAGCAGGCCAGCATAAGAAGCTGGACTGTCCTTGACTGCTTAGCAACAACCCAAAACATCAGTACATTATCAACAGTTTCTCATCCTAAATCCAAAACATAGTCTCACACTAGCTTCTGTGAAGAAAACCAGCTCTATCCTGGCTGAAACAAGCACACAGAGATAAGAAAATAAGAAATTTAAAGCAGTTTACCAAGCATATGGCTAAGAACTGATACCTTTTCCTAAGGTAGGTCTGCAGGACAAATGTTTTTTTATATGCAACTACACTATGAAAAATGTAGACAAATATAAAAAAATAGTAATAAAAACTTGGAAACGTTTTAATCTATTTTGAGCTTTACAGTCTGCAAAATAAAATGTCTGAAAACGAATTGTCAAAATTGCTGGAGAAAAAATGAAAAAAGAAGAAAAGAAGATTTCTCAGAATCACAGAATCACAGAAACACTAGGTTGGAAAGGACCTTCAAGATCATCAAGTCCAACCATTAATCCAGCGCCACCATGTCCCCTAAACCATGTCCTGAAGCGCCACATCCACACGTTTCTTGAACACTTCCAGAGATGGCGACTCCACCACCTCCCTGGGCAGCCTGTTCCAATGCCTGACCACCCTCACAGTGAAGAAATTTTTCCTAATATCCAATCTAAACCTCCCCTGGCGCAACTTGAAGCCATTTCCTCTTGTCCTATCGCTAGTTACTTGGGAGAAGAGGCCAACACCCTCGTCGCCACAACCCCCTTTCAGGTAGTTGTATAGAGCGATAAGGTCTCCTCTCAGCCTCCTCTTCTCCAGACTAAACAACCCCAGTTCCCTCAGCCGCTCCTCATAAGACTAACCGCTCCTCATAAGACAACATGGAATATTATCCCATCTCAAACTTGTTCTGTAGCATACCTTTATACAGCATCCACACAATGATGAGTCCATTTTGATCACTGGTAGTCAGTTTTTGATACTGTTCATTCCATGTCACCACTTGCACAGAACCTAGAAAATTATACAATTTTTTTTTACTTACACCATTTAAATAAGTTAATAAATACCACCACATCCAACTTTATCAACCTGGAGCTTTTCAGAAATTTGCAATGCTGACTTTGATTGAGTTTTAGGAATTCATTTTGTATCACTCGTTTCCTGTTTCAAAAATCTGCTAAGCAGCTCCTTTTGCTTCTGTAATCACCCACTTGAGTAACATCCTCTCCAAATTCTGCTCAGAATATTGCTTCAATATGCAAAACCCAAATCATAGTTTTGTGGTTTCTGACTGCCTCTGACACATTAGTCTGGGAAGCTGACAAAACTTTATTATCGTAGGGAGTTTTTGTTTTTTCTTCCTCTTAATAGTTTGAGCACTCTACTCACAATTCCTTCAGACCCTCAAGTCTCAGATGGGATCCTACTCAAATATTTGACTTGACTTGAAACATCTTCAAACTGTTTCTAAGCAGCATCTTATCTCATCAGTTCAATACTGGATATGAACTTGGCCATTTCAAGCATCACACTC
>NW_010522770.1:43356-46478 GCF_000687285.1 Phaethon lepturus
CACTAGTCATCTGTTTGCTCTGTATCCTTTCCATTTTTCAGCATTTCAGTCATAACCTTTATCAACAGATGCAATCAAAGATATTCTGAATGTCAGGAATTTTTGAAGGTAACAGTAACCTATTTCAGAGTTTAAGACATCCATTCAAAATATCCACTAAATCAGTTATTCACAATTCATTGTTTTCAATCATATTTAACCAGGCCCCTAAAATAACATTGGTAAGTTTCAACTGGAAGTCCTCCTAAAAAGACCATTTCTTCAAATAATGTAAGGATTTTAGCATTCTCTTCATATCCAGTTGTCCACGGATGGTGACCATTTAACATTTCTCACACAAGAGTTGAATTCCTCCCTGTCTAGTTTCCCTGCATTCACACACTAGCCTCCTCTATCCTGTTTCCTAACCTCTCTAAACTTTGTCTGTATACTATACTGCAGTCTACGTACATACACATTCTGTAATTTGTCAACAAAGGGAATATGAAGATATATTTACGATAGAAATCAGGTTTACTGAACTAACTTAGCTTTACATTTTCTGAAGAAATCAATGTAACACATAAGCAAATCTCATAGACACTAAAAAAAACAGGCTTATCCACATATGCATCACTAGAAGAAATGTTTAAGAAGGCTTTTAGTCTCATTTCTGATTTTAGCCTACTATACACTGTATACATAAAGTTTTAAACTCTGTAAGAGAAAATTGTTCTCCTCTTTTTTTTAAAAAAAAACCAACCACCACAATAGAGCATCATTGTTTCTTTAAGTCAGCAATTCCAGCACCAACTGCCCATCAGTTTAGCTTTTCTCTTCTGCTAATAAAGCATTCATCTGTCATCTACCAAGGCAGTATATGAACAAATGTATGAGAGCAAATATATCATGATCTTTTCTGTAAATACTTAAAAATATATTCCAGTCCCATACAAATGATTAGCACTTCCAGATTAACCATGCTGAAGTCAGAGTCAACAAGTACTATACCAGCAGCACTGCACGATTAAAAAAAAAGTCCCTCTGTAATATAACACATACAATAGCATCATCTACCTAGATAGAAACCAATACTTCCTTCTCAGTGTAATGAATGGGAACCAAATAATTTGGAAAAAGTAAAACCTGAGGTAATATAAAACACAAGTTAGGCTGTAACATCAAAGTTCACAGATTTAACCTTGCAAAAACTATAAGCAAACTTTACATCATAACAGGTAGAGCAGAGCTTGGTTTGTGCAACTTGCATCCTAAATCACACATACCGTATCAGCCAGGAGACCTGAGGTAAGGCTAGATCACTTTGATTCTCAACCCAGGAATTCACTCACATATCATAAAAGACTGACTGTAGGTCTTTCATCAGATAACTTAGTAAAAATAGAACGCGAAGCTGTTACATACCTGAGTTGAATACTGATAATCTTTGTTTCAGGCTTGTAGTAAAAAGTTGTATGAAAATTACTCTATCAACTTCACAAAATCTTGTATTTTTTTATTCTAATCAAAAGAACATTAAATGCCAAAAGACACTTACCACTATGACCCTCAAGAGTTTGATTCACAGAAAGATTGCTAGGAGCTGCAAGTCCCTTTATTTTTGCTTCATCTAAAAATAACAAAAATAGCTATAAAATATATTACTGTGTCTCAACCAATACTACAGCTCTAATCACCATGTACATAGATTAAATTATTCACCTAGAAGTATGTAAATTGTAACTGCAGGATGAATTTTCCACCCCTCAGTTCAATGCGTCTGCTATTCACATCATCCAAATTCATATACTCATTATGGTCTAGCAGTTTTTCAGGGAAAAAAAAAAAAACCACACAACAAAACAAACAAAAAGACCCACCACAACAACAACAACTATGACTATCACCTTTCATTACACACAGAAAAAGGTTTAAAAAAATTTGAAAATATATTAGATTTTACTTTTCTTGGAACATATTTATTTAAAAAAAATACACAGCTTTCTTTCTAAAATAATGAAGACAGTAGAGAACATTCAAACAAAATCAAGAAATAACGAAATAAGTTCCAAAATAAACTTGAAGCCTATACAAAAAGAACAAGAATGAAACGTATGCCCTAAAAAAAAGCAGCACTGAAGAAAACTTCAGTAGGTACAATAGGTAGACAAACTACACGTGTGCCATGTAAAGACAAGCTGGAGTAAAAAAGTGTTCAAAAGAAAGTAACAGCACATTTATGATTTATGCAAATATATAACTATCTATGTACAGATTTAAAACATATGCAATATTGTCAAGTAACTTGTGGAAGGAGTTAGGTTTTTAGAATTCTGAAGTGTGGTGGATTTTGCTGTTAAAAAAAACACAAAAAGTCTCATTTACCTGTCTGTGTTTCTAGTTTTAAAACTTTTAGTAGCCCATCCTCTCCACCACAGGCTATGAAACCTTGATCCTTATTCCAGGAAATACATCTTAATCGAACATTACCGGGAATTGCAATCTGAAAAAGAAATATTTTGTATCTCCATATAGTTGCAAGAATCATATTTTATTTTAAAATACTCTATTTGAACACGTCAAAGACATCTATGAGAGCACACAAGATAAGCATTTCTATCAACAGATCAGTACATGCAAGAAGAGACAGAAGACAAATAGAATTACAAGCTCTAGTCAAACTGTGCAACACAACACTTGAGAAAAGGGAAATCTAACATATGCAGTAAACAGTAGTAATAGGACATCTTCAAAGGTGTGCAGAGGTGCCATGAACAGCAAAACAGCTGAGGGGGATCACACAAGTGCACAGGGCTTTGCCAGGAGCTGGTCTCTCCCCCGGTCTCCCGGGGGAGCAGCTGCTTAGGAGA
Organism: Phaethon lepturus; assembly: GCF_000687285.1. Classification (NCBI taxonomy): domain Eukaryota; kingdom Metazoa; phylum Chordata; class Aves; order Phaethontiformes; family Phaethontidae; genus Phaethon; species Phaethon lepturus. The sequence goes on from NW_010522770.1 coordinate 46,206, forward strand.
CAGCCGAGGACCGAAGAAACGCCAAGCCCCAAACCCAGGACGAAAGGGAGCAGGCAGGACAGAGCAGGGCAGCAATCTGGGCAGGGACCGAGCCCGCGGCCGCACCACCAGCGCCAGCAGAGCCACAGGCAGGGGGAAGGGAGCCCCGAGGGTCCCCTCAGCGCCCCAAGGCCTCTGCGCTCCCAGTCCCGGGGAGTGGGGATGGGAGCGGGAACTCCGCGTGCCCCGAGAGCTGCCTGCCTCCCGCCGCCCACGACTTTCCTCCGTGCCCCA
>NW_010522771.1:0-6749 GCF_000687285.1 Phaethon lepturus
AGAGGAGGGTCATAAAAATGGTCAGAGGGATGGTGCACCTCTCCTATAAGGAAAGGCTGAGAGAGCTGGGGTTGTTCAGCCTGGAGAAGAGAAGGCTCCGGGGAGACCTTATTGCAGCCTTCCAGTACTTAAAGGGGGCTTATAAGAAAGATGGGGACAGACTTTTTAGAAGGGCCTGTTATGATAGGACAAGGGTTAATGCTTTTAAACTAAAAGAGGGTACATTTAGACTAGACATAAGGAAAATTTTTCACAATGAGGGTGGTGAAACACTGGCACAGGTTGCCCAGAGAGGTGGTAGATGCCCCATCCCTGGAAACATCCCAGGTCAGGTTGGACAGGGCTCTGAGCAACCTGATCTAGTTGAAGATGTCCCTGCTCATTGGAGGGGGGTTGGACTAGATGACCGTAAAGGTCCCTTCCAATCCAAAGATTCTATAAAATTCTATATAAGGTAACACCAGTGCCAAGAACGGCACACTATCATGTTAGCATTTCAAGCCCATTCAAGATATTTTGCATTAGAGAAGCTAAAGTTTTACTCATATAAAAAATATTCCAAATTACTCAAAGCAAAACGCTTCAAGCATTTGTAGAATGTTATATATTTGCCCAAAGAGACACTTAAAACATTCCCTGGAGCTGGAACATCTTCAGTTTAACACTACTGCCATTAAGCATTGTTCTGCAGGTTTACTTATGCTGGTGGGCGTAACAAAGCATTTAGAGGTGAGCCGTGCAAGGGAGTTAATCAACATCTCTTCCTTTCACCCACCAGGAGTGGCATCCTGTGTAACTCTGATAGAATACAGTGTAGCAGCAAAACCAGAGCCATATGAGAACACACTAATTCTCTGTCCTGCGAGCTGCTCTGGGGAGTACCTGCAAATCAAGTGACAGGTTTTTTTTAAAGTGAGAATTAAGCCAAGGTGCCAATTTTAAATAACTAGAAAGCACAGCTAGCTTAGAAAAAGCAGCCAGCAAAATTATATTGACTACAATACACATTTAGTGTGCTAAATGCATAAATTATGACTTTTTAAAACAGTATTTAACACTGCTGTTACAAAATAATTTTCAAAGCTACCTAAGCAAAAGAAAACAAAGAAATGCCCAGAATATGTTTCTCTAGAAGGCAGCCAATTTTCATCCTAAAGTCTAAAATGAAGCATCACATCTTAGAATGCAAAGTCACAATAAAGAAAAAAGAACCCAAGAGGACTGGTTTAAATTAACCTTAACATGATTTTGTAAAACTCTGTCATTGAAAAAACCAAACAAACCCAACAATTTATTAAGTAAATACTAATTTAAATTGGCTTTGCTTATTATTGCTGGGCGATGAGTGGATTGAGGGCAGCCCTGAGGAGGACTTGGGGGTATTAGTGCATGAAAAACTGAATGAGCCAGCAATGTACACTCACAGCCCAGAAGGCCAACCATAGCCTGGGCTGCATCCAAAGCAGTGTGGCCAGCAGGTCGAAGCAGGTGATTCTGCCCCTCTACTCCATTCCGGTGAGACCCCACCTGGAGTACTACGTCCAGCTCTGGAGCCCTCAGCACAGGAAAGACATGGACCTGTTGCAGCAGGTCCAGAGGAGGGCCACAAAAATGATCAGATGGATGGAACACCTCTCCTATGAGGACAGGCTGAGAGAGTTGGGGTTGTTCAGCCTGGAGAAGAGAAGGCTCCAGAGAGATCTTATTGCAACCTTCCAGTACTTAAAGGGGGCCTACAGGAAAGATGAGGAGGGACTCTTTATCAGGGAGTGCAGTGACAGGAGATGAGGGGTAACTGTTTTAAATTGGAAGAGGATAGCTTTAGATTAGATATTATGAAGAAATTCTTTACTGTGAGGGTGGTGGAGGCACTGGAACAGGTTGCCCAGAGAAGTTGTGGATGCCCCATCCCTGGAAGTGTTCAAGGCCAGGTTGGATGGTGCTTTGAGCAGCCTGATCTAGTGGAAGGTGTCCCTTCCCATGGCAGTAGACTAGATGACTTTTAAAGGTCTCTTCCAACCCAAACCATTCTGTGATTATAGTGGAACAGAGAATGCATTCAGATTCTCTTTTCTGCTGGAGTGTTTGGGGGTGGGTGTGTATGCGTGTGTGTGTTGAGGCTGGGAAAAGATACACCACCTTACAAATAAGATCTTACTTTGGAAGGCATTAAGCTGCTGTTTCAGATCAGCTTCTGACAGAAATTTTGAATCCACCTGTCACTTGACCCAATTGTGTATGCAGAATAGTTTTCTAACTTTAGTCTTGCTACTTAAGGCAATCTAGTAGGAAAAGGTTTGCTAGATAGCCTTTTGTAAAAGCACTTTCTGAAACAACACCCCTTTTATTCGCTTACATATAAAAAGCTATGACTTCTTCCAATTTTATGCTTACTGGGCTAGAAGAGAGGCAAGGCAACCATAGACTGAAGGGGTATACATATTTCCATTCAGATTGGATAGAAGTAATGAAGCTTTGGTTTTCTGATTGAAAAGCTCTGCACTGGCTTTCATAAAAGCTTTTTCCACATCTCTGTCAAAATATGTCTCTTCAAGTTTTACATCCCTATTAAAAAAACATTCAGAAACAGTTACTAAAATGGCAGCAAGGAAAATCATCTTGGATATTTAACAAGTTAAGATTATCTGAATAAGGAAGACAGCAGTCATTCTTACCTGAAAGCTTCCAAACCACTAAAAACACCATTTGCTGTTTCTACGTTCTGGTCACCGAGAAAGTCATTCAGCAGCAGTCTAGCCACAGATTTTTGTACCAGTTTACAGTAGGGAGAATGAAAGACCATGAATCCAAAGTCATTCAAGGTGAAATGTCTGTCTGTCCCCTCTGAAAGTGGCAGAAGTGTTGTGTTACAACTTATGTTCAGTACTCACTTCAAGTATTAAAATAAAATAGGGGGATGGCAGGATACCAGTCATAACACATCAGCATACAAAAGACAACCATAAGACTAACTATTGCCAGCAAGTTTATTTAAACACACTGCTGCTCCTTCTATTTAAAAATTAGTTTTACTGATCTTGTGCACCAGCTAGCAATGCTTGCCCTTTTTCTTCTAGAAGAAAAATTTATAAGCTTAACAGAATCTCAGTATTTCTACCCAGTATTTTGAAATAAGAAATAATCTACTTCATCTAACTATCTAATCTTCAAGCCTATGCTTCTTAATATGGGTGAAGCAATTACTAAACATATGGGGGTAAAAAAAAAAAAACAGTATCCTTTAACAACATGTAAATATTAACCTCAGTATCTTAAGAGCCTTGGTAGAGAAGGGAACAACACACTTAAGCAAGATATACATTACACCAACAAAAGCTTGTAGAGACTACTGCTTATTGACTATCAGGTACTTAGCCATACCAAAACAGAAATAAGACATTTCTTTATGGTAGAGTGCAAACATTATGTGTTCTGAGACAACTGAAAACACAAAGAAAGGGACCATGTACTAGTCTTTAGGTTGGATTCTAAAACTTGAAAATACATTGTCTGTGTAGCTACACATTATAATATTTGCCAGATCTTGCAATATCACGTGGGGCTACATACCCTTTTGCCACTGGGCATGGATTTTGTTGCGATAGACAGTATAGCAGCGATCTAATGCACTGAGGTAGCACTGTATAGATAGTTTACCATCAACTACAGGATATTCAGAGACCATATCTGGTTTATAGAAGTCATACGCATGCTGCATGTGGGTTCCACGCAAGCCTGATTAAGAGAAATTGACAAAAGTTGAAAGCTACTTTGTTCAGCTGCTTTGAGTCAGTTTGAACACATTGCTTAACACATGGAAAACAAGTAATATTTGGCCTAAGTCAAGCAGGTTTTCATAGCACTTCAGGCCCTTTAAGGTAATGTTTCATACAGTTCTCAATCACCTGTTACTCAAGTACAGTAAGACTGAGCATGACAGACACAAATAACATGATTTTCATCATTTCACCTTGGAAGTGCTTGGCAGGCTTTTGCCTCCAGCCTTGGAAGGAGTGCTGTGTTATTCAGCTCTAGTCCACTCTGTCAATTTTATTGGAGAATCCCCAAGGGAAAAACAGATAGAAGCACCTCTAGTTGTTTCTTGATGCTTCCTATAACAGGACTTGCCCAAGTTAGCCCAGAACAAGAGGACACAAAGTACAATTTCTGACATTAGTGGGAGTTAATCCAGCCCTCCAGCAACCCACAAAAACAGGTGATGGGCTTCAGAACAGATCCAGTATCTGGTTGAACAGTGTTTGTTTTCTCACAGAACTAACCTCTCTCAAAAATTAATGGAGCATTTAGACCAACTAGTATAGCAACAGCAACAGCTCCACCTGTTGGCCTGGCATTTCCAGTGGCATACACAGCTATGTCTCCAGCAACAACAAGTGCATAGCGTCCTGCGAAAAACAGAAATAAGTATGAAAAGTAGCCAAGAATCTAGCACATTTTAATATCTATCAGCAATTTTTAGACTTTGGTTATAGAGGTGATAACTCCAGGATTAAAGGGCTCTTCAATCCTTGCAGCCACCAAAATTTACAGGCAAAGACCAGTGATGATTATCAGTGTCATTATGTTTTTGCATGTAACTGAAATAGTGGCAAATGCCCAGAGCATTTAAGAAAAAGACTTCAGAAGTATACAAGAGTTTACCCTCTGGGTTTTATATGGTTAAACATCAACACTAATTGCATCGCAGACTACTCAAAAAGAGACTGACGCAACTTTTCAAGAAATTACCCTGAACTTACCATCCCAAGAACTGGACTCAATCCAATTAATAGCATTAAAAAGAGCAGCGGTGCCTCCATAGCATGCATTCACGGTGTCAATTCCTTCTACGTCCGTATTACCAGATTCTTCAAAAAGTTGCATCAGGACAGTCTTTACAGATTTTGATTTATCAATTATTGTCTCCGTTCCAACTTCTAATCTCCCAATACAATCATAGGAAAGGCTGTTCCTCTCCATGAGCTTCTGAACCACAGTCAAACAGAGAGAATTGATATCCTCCCGGTCAGAGCAGAACCCCATCTTTGACTGGCCTAACCCAATGGTGTATTTGCCAGCATCCACACCATCATACTTCTCCAGCTCTGTTTGGTCAACGTACTGAGAGGGAAAATATATTTCCAGTGCAACAATTCCCACATCTTTGGGCCAGCAAGATTCAGCATTCACTGGAAGAGACCCAGGCATCGTGGTAAATCTTTAAGAAAAAAGAAAACCACAAAACCCAGCTGATTTATTCACATCCATTTTTAGATAACTACTTCATACATTAATCTTCTGTAGATTTATAGAAAAGGTTAAGTTTTAGGTATTCTACAGGTTCATTTGCAAAAGGCAGGCTTTTGCCTCCAGGTGAAATCTTGGTCTGAGGATACTGTAAACATCATTAGAAATTTTATAACATTTTATATTAAGATCTTTTAAGCAAAAGTACAATTTCAGCCCTGGAGATGAATATACGTAGCTTAAGCCCAAGTTATTTCACCAAAGCAAAACACATGCTTAACAAATGTGGTTTGAGAAATTAGTCTTAATGTTCATTATTCTACTTTTGCTTATATGCAAAGTCTCAATTTTACACAACCAAGCTGGAAACACCAGTGTTTTGGGTTGGGTGGTGTTTAAAAAAAAAAAAAGTGTTGCTAGTTGAGACGTTAAGTTTAAGATTTATACTTAACAGGAAATCTCAGCCTTAAAACAGGCCAGGACTTTTCAAAATTTTTTTTATTTTTAAATTAAGTGGTCTAAGTTGCCTTTTTTTTTTTGTTTATACTTGCAACAAAGACAGAAGTTTTTTTGGTGTGGTGTTTTTGGTTGGGTTTTTTTGTTCGTTCATTTAGGGTTTTTTTAAGCATGCTCTATTTTAACAATCCTGAGCGCTGGAACTCTTAACACCAGGCCTGGAGGAATATTTCACAGGGCAAAGATTCTTCCTGATAGACCAAGTTTTCTTGTTCTAACCCTATAACTTTACTGCCACTATACTCTAGGATATACTATATCCTATTACTTTAACCCTTTCTGTGTTATGCAGACAGGCACTATCTTCCCATACATTTGCTTACATCCTTACAGAACACTTGTCCTTTTTATGCCCAACTGTACCATCACATTGACCTTACCCAGCTTCTTCCATAAAAATCACAATGCGCTGTATGTATAAAGGAATAAAGCCTTTCTATGCAGGAATGATGACTTTACACAATGCATGTTAAAACAAGTGTTGGGAAAACATTAGAAGTGCCTTCCACTACATGTACAGTTAGATATCAAGGTCTTACATAAGACCTAAAGAGCACATATCCCCTCATTCATTTTGATTGCCTCTAACAAAGTTCCAAACATACCTATGATGCACCTAAAATAATCCATTTAAATATGCATAAATGCTATAAATGAAATACTTTAAAACGTGTAAATTACAGAAGGCTGCTATTTAAAACTGCTTACTGGAGCACTACAGAACAGCCGTACAGCATATTGCCATAAGATTTCAAGCAAGGAAACCAGTTTCGCGTTATTTGTGTGCTCTGCTACCACCACAGGCTCATGGTTTCATATCCGCTCACCCGACAGCGCAGTGCCCACAAATGCCCCACTACAACGTCCAAATAAAACTGAGTGCTGCGGCTGACCGGAACTCTTTCTTTTTTTCCTAATCCATCCCATTGCGAAGCTCCTCAGCTCAGACAATCACGCCGTGGGCTGCAGCGCCCGGCTGGGGGCCT
>NW_010522771.1:6834-7237 GCF_000687285.1 Phaethon lepturus
GGCGCCCCCACACCTCAAGGTTACCCGTGACCCGGCCAGGAAAATTGCAAGGAGCCACCAGGGTGGGGGGTGTCGCGTTGCACCCCGCCCTGCTCCTGCTGGCCGCGACCCCGGACCTTACACATTGTGGAATCCCATGGCCGTGCATGCACATGGAGGCAAACCCAATAAAAACTTGAAATAAAACCCACCAGCATCCAAAATTCCTAGTTTTGACAGTCCCTGACCACAGACTACCCCATCCTGCAGGCAACTCACCTCTATTAGCATTTAATTTTTAAAGTTTCTCAAATGCTTTTAAGTTGCACCTTTTTGCATGCCATGGCAGTAAGGGCAAGCAATACCATCACCCTTTTTAAACTAGCTGGGCTACAAAAAAACAACCATGGAAGACAGAATATCT
>NW_010522772.1:0-29089 GCF_000687285.1 Phaethon lepturus
AGTGATTGTGCCCCTGTACTCAGCCCTGGTGGGACCATACCTTGAATCCTGTGTTCAGTTTTGGGCCCCTCACTACAAGAAGGACATTGAGGTGCTGGAGCATGTCCAGAGAAGGACAACGAAGCTGGTGAGGGATCTGGAGCACAAGTCTTATGAGGAGCAGCTGAGGGAACTGGGGTTGTTCAGTCTGGAGAAGAGGAGGCTGAGGAGAGACCTTATAGCTCTCTACAACTACCTGAAAGGGGGTTGTGGTGACATGGGTGTTGGTCTCTTCTCCCAACTAACTAGTGATAGGATGAGAGCAAATGGCCTCAAGTTGTGTCAGGGGAGGTTTAGGATAGATATTAGGAAAAATTTCTTTACCAGGAGGGTGGACAAGCATTGGAACAGGCTTCCCAGGGAGGTGATGGAGTCACCGTCTCTGGAAGTGTTCAAAAAACCTGTGGATGTGGCGCTTCAGGACATGGTTTAGGGGACACGGTGGCGCTGGATTAATGGTTGGACGTGATGATCTTAAAGGTCCTTTCCAAGCTTGGTGATTCTGTGATTCTGTGATTCTGTCAAGTCAAAATCTAAATTTGATTACAGAGAAGAGTAAAGGTGCTGAACTGCAGGAAATATATTTTCAAAAAAATGATTCCATAAAAATTAAAAAGCATGCCTGATTTCTAATGAAAATGATAAATATTTCTATTAAAGGGTAAGAAACTTAAAGACAGAAATGAAATATAAAAACTTGCACAGTGAAAGAGAACTTCCATTTTCCATCACAAGATTGAAAGAGGTGAATTATTCTCTTTGAATACCAGAATATCCAAAAATCGTCTAAACAGGATGGGCAAAATCTCATCAAGATGCAGGAGCAAGCATGTTATGCCTAAAAAATATTCTTACGACTATGATCTCTATTCCTTAATGTTATGGTGGAGCCACGATTACTAGTGACATTATCTGGTAGTGCATCTGAGTCAAGTGTCAGTTGTAGATGCCACATCAAGACTAGATTTACTGGTGGGCCTGAGAGGGTTGTTGCCTCCTCACTAATGTTGCCTGGTGTGACAGCTGCTCCCGGTCACATCATGCCAGTATGGCTTTGCACCAGAACAGAGCTCTTAATTACCTAATGATTTTGGGCCTGACACTGCTTTTCCCTGTTGCAAGGGTGAATGTCACTGATGACTAACATGATGATGTATGCTCCACTGGGTGAATAGCAGCAAGTGTTGAAGATTTTCCTTCAGCCAGTTTGATCTAGGGGTAGTTTCAGCTAAAGCTTAGCCCTTGTGCTCTGAGATTAGACAAGAAAGCCTAAAACCCCCGCTTTTAAAATTTCTTTGACTTGGATCTGAATAGCACTGTCTGATCTCTTTGAGACTTACTGTAGCAAGACTTCAACAGCTGAGAACCTCATGTGTCTGATTAGGTTCAGTGGCTTTGTGGGGTTTGGCCTCTCACGCAACCTCACCTGTCGATTTGTTAGTAGGTTGACCAAAAGAGACAGCAGTTGCTGTTTCAATTTTAGAATCCTGAATGTCTTCAAGGAAATGTAGCGACAAAGATTGCTCAGGGATATATGTCTCTGGGAGTGAAATTACCTTAAGAAGTTAAAGAAGATAGTGATCGGTTAGAGAAAAATATTTTAATAAAGTATAGAATAAGGTGTACTATGTCTTTCAAGGGAATTTAGTGAAAGGAGAAAGGAAAAAACACCTCAAAAATCTGGTAACACTGTCAATGCCACGAAGAGATTAAGAGAATCTCTACAGTGGAGGTACAAGATTAGACAGCTTTGTTCAATATAGTTTGGTTTATGATCCAGTATATCACCTGTACATTGCAAACATCAGATTAAGTCGGAACAGCTGATTAATTTACAATTTTTCTTGACTCGTTCATGAAATATATCCTAGCAGTTTAGCATGCCCTCAGGTGCCCACAGACAGCTTGTTGGCTCTTCACAGGGCTGCTGTGCAGGGAGGCCTGGACACAGTCTGCATCACTGTTCCAAGACCCTTCTTCTAAGTGTTATTTAATGACATTCCTTTTCAATGGTCAGTAATGCTGTGGGAGTGAAACGGGACCTTTCATGTAGCCCATGGCAGTCTTTACTGACACCAATCCCCTTTTATCATCATGTCTTGTTGCATGTTGCATCACCTGCACTACATGTGCCCATGTCCTGACCACTTTTTCTGGAGCGGCTCTGCAAATTCCCCCATTCTGGGAACACTGCAAGACAGCAAGCACCCGGCTGATGTTAAGATGACAGCAGTCAGAGTCGCCTTGTAAAGTGATCATGGAAGCAGCTGTTTTGTTATGCTAAGTCATGCTTTATTTCATACTTCTCATAGACCAACTGAGATGACATAAAAACTTGGTCAAGTTTTTAGTTTGTACAGAGGGAAAATTTCAATTTGATACAGCTTTGGAGGAAAAAAAAAGCATCGGAGCTGGTGATGTTCTCATCTGTCACCTTCACATCAGCCACTCGATCTGCAGAGTGCTTGTGTCACCTATTAGAATGGCCCCTATTTCCTGTCTTTTTGAAATAAAAGAACTAAATAGATGAGGTTACAACTGCTATCTAGCTAAAAGTATGCCAAATTCATAAAAACACAGTTTTGAGATCATACAAAACTCTTTTTAATCTATGCATTTTGCTGCTTAAATGAAACGGTGCAGCTTCTGTTACATTTTGATCAGCAAGCAGTTTTTTCCCCCCTGTTTTTTTGACCCCCCTTACAATTGAATGAATTTTCATGAATATGACTGCCCAACAAAGCATCCCGTTTTTCAGATGCCTGCCTTTTGTAATTTAAATAATGCAAGCATATGAACATGGAGATTTTGAATTAAGAGGCAAACGCAATCTCACCAAAAGAGTTTATTCAATGTGTTTTCAACATCATCTATTCCAAGATATAATTAAGATTACCATGGCCCAAGACTAATTTGCTGTGGTTTCCAAAAAGTGGAGCAGATAGCAATTGTAATAGAGGACAAGAATTTTCCATATAAAATTTTTCACTGTCATATTAGATTTTTTAATGAGCATTAGTCTTGATCAGAAATGTAATAAAATGGAACAATACTCTAAAATATGCAGACAGCTGTATTATAAAATAACAAACTTTATATATTTAATTTATGTACTGTGAAGAACACTTTTCTTTTGCAACATGAACATTAATACCATTTTTATCTCAACAGAAATATCACAATTTAACTGTAGCATGATCTGTCCTCTATTTTAATGTGGGTTTTTTTGCAGGTTGATTAAAATTGCATTGTGTGATTAAAAACATAGAGGGACATATTCCATCCCCGTGACATTGTGCCTCTTCAGAGATTGACAGCCTGAGGTGCTGCTCATTAATCAACAAATAATTTGAAAATGAAAATAGGGATGGAGGGCAGGAGAGGAATCCACAGCTCCCTGATCATGAGTAAGGCACTGTTGGAACTTTCAGCTTTTGACTTACAGGAGGAAACACCTGCTTAAGGAGAAATTTGCACTTTGAAGATAAGGGTAATAGCGGGTAAAAAATCCCTTAAAAAAATAAAGTGTTGTTAGTCTCAAGGGTACCCAGTTAGATAGGATAGATTCAAGAAGGTTTGATGAGCACAGAAGGGCAATCAGCCAAGGAACTAACACACCACTATTGCCTTTTGCACAGCACTATTGCCTTTTGCTGTGCCTCATCTTCTGGAGGTGTATGAGTATGTGAAAAGGAATCTTTCTTTTGTCATGGTCAGAGCAAGCTTCAAGACATGGTTAACAGAGAACCTCCTCAAACAGTGAAACTTACACACAGAAAAATCAGAAGGAAATTATTTTGATTTGGAAATAATTCAGTTTATTGATTTTTAATACAAGTCAGTCTCTCTGGTATTTTGAGTGCTCTCTTCAGATTTTAAATGCTTGGAATTGACTGTGTTATGTCAGATGTCATTTTCATGTTCTGCCTGGTGGAGGGGAGTGGGGGCAGTGAATGAAGACATTAAAAGATCAGAAAAGGCAAAGCGGTGGGAACTCTCAGACCCAAATAAAACTCCATCAGCACATTAAATACAGTCATGGGATCTACTTCAACTAAAGCATGTGAATGGAACAATTTGCTCAAATTACTCTCTTCATCCCTAATAATATCATTTGCGGGTGATAAAGGTTCTTTTGTGTAATAACTATTAATTACGTTGCTCTGTCCTCTCTCTCACCTGAATCTTATCTTTCTCAGAGTAAGAGTCCTTATTTATTTACAGCTTAATTTATATTGAATCCTGTGCCTGAGAATCCTTGAACTTATCAAGTTTACAGCACTTGTGTTGTCACATTGCTAGCCCCATTTCATGTGATCTCAGGCTGTTTCCTGGGGCAAAAAAAAAAGCACCTACTAAAATAACTAGAAAGGGCAAGAGAAAACAGCAGCAGATTTAGAAGAATGTAGAGCATCCTGTCATTTCTGTTACTCACTGCTGCTGAACTCGCTACCTACTGTTTATGACCTCTGAACATGTTAGTGACTGCACGGTATTTCCTCATGTCACAGGGAGACATACGGTGACACAAAGGTCTATATGCTGCCACTCATTTTCTCTGTGCAATCTGCATCTGGGTTGTTATGGGGAGTGTTTGGAAGGATGTAAACAGCACAGTTATTTCATCCCATTTTTTAGTTTAAAAAGCACAGATGCATGAGTCATCCTTTGCCTCTTTGCACTTTATTTCATTCATAAATACTGATGCTGAAGTATTAGTAAAAATGTAACATTTGTACCAGATCTTAGCTGATCCATTTAGCTTTCTCTACTACTCATCTTGCTAAAATAATTTTTCAGCATTGTTCACCTTCTAGTACCAGTCATTTTTATTGCAAAGTAGTTTGAGATTTTAATCTAAGTTTATGATGTGACTGTTGGACAGTAATGAGGAATACCAGTATTTTTGTAAAAGAGGTATCATTGCAGTCAGAGTGTGTGCTACACTGTTTTAAAGTCTCTCTTCTCTGAAGTTCTGTAATTTGGGTGCAATGTGTATTACGGGTTAATCCTCAGTACACACAAACCAATTCACCAATTTGAACCTCATTATTTCCTGTCACTTTGCTTTAAACTACAGCCAGCACAGGAGACAAAGCTATGCCCATTGTCCACTGTCATTTGCTTTATATATGGAGACACTGAGAGTTATTTGTTGACCTTTGAAGTAGAGTGTCAAGCTCCTTTAATATTCTTTCATTTCAGATGATGAGCAATACAACTGAGACTGCTTGGTCAATCCCACGTGCCTCGTGTCCTCCGTGGTAATGAGGCTAAGTGGTGCAGATGACCCCTAATGTAAGAAGGAAACAGCAGAGTGCCTGCTCCATCCAGCATGTCTGTAGGGCTACATCACCCTGTAACTGGGAGTTACTTTCTGCTTCTTTTTCTGCAGAATAAATATAGCTCAGCCTCCACTAAAGCTGCTGCTCCATTGGAACAATTCTTATTAATGCATTGGGCATTTTTCTTTTTCATATGAAAAATATTACAGTGCAATATTATGACACAGTACGAAACATTACGGTATTATTGGAAGAAATTTTTTGCTAAAGAGCATAGCAAGCCTACCTTGGGGTTTGAGCAAACTCTGTTGTATAAGTAAACAAACTTGAGGAAAGATAGCAGGGGTCCTATTACCTCTGTTCATACAGAAATTAGGAGTATCTGGGTATCACTCACTAATGTAGCCTAGTGTATGAGAGTAAGCACCTGCCTTTAGGGCATGAAGCAGAGCTCTTCAGGCTGCTAAGACATTTGAGATGCAATCTGAAAAAATGCTTAGCACTCTGACCCAATCCAACAGAGCACTTAAGCAATGCTTAACTTCAGAGTCACGGCTGACTTCATTGAAGCTGCTTATAGGTTTAAAGTCAAGCGCACTCTGGCATGCTGTGCTGTGTAGGGACAGGCAGCATGCCACTGCATATGCCACCCTATGGAAAGGAAACTACGGTCCTATCCACAGGAAACAATGTAAGAAAAGAAGATGCAGACCGAGTTAAGTGTTCTCTATAGGTTGCAAAGGCTCCCCCACCTCCTCATCATTTTGAATACAAAATTAATTATAAATGGAAAATTCTGATTTTTATCCCTGTACATTGGTGAGAGTTTTGAAGGAAGCGAGTAGCTCTTTCCACCTGTGTATGAAATGTTGGTGGAACTGAGTGCTCAGACATAAAGTGGGTAGAAACTTTTGTCCTATCACAAAGCTATGCTCACAAGCAGATTTACACTCACATTCTTGCAGCAAAATCGGTGACTGAATGGACTATGAGAGTCTGCACTATGTTCTAACACCTTTAGACACAGTCTCCCTCAAAATGGATCTAGTGGTGGGAACTTTGTGCTATAGCTAATATGTGAATCTAAACTTTGACACCAACCTTCAAAGATACTTTGGCACCTAACTACTACTGAAATCAATGGAAGTTGGGTACCTAAATCGTGAGTAAGTGCACATGTATCTCTGAGGATCTGTGTCTTTGATCTCAAAGTCTGTCAGTCCAACTCATTACAAGCTCTCCATTTACTTTAAAAAAATATATGAGGTATGAATTAAGCATAAGATTAATTAATAGTAGCATTAGCTGTAGCAAAGCAAAGAGACAGATTGCACTGACAGAGAAACTAGAAAGGATAATGGATTTAATGGCATGTGTTCTAATGGAAAAAAATAACCTACTGCATGAGACTGTCATATCTGAAAAAAATGTGGCTACCATTTACAGTTCATATAGGGACAAAAAGGTTTATACACTAGTAGTATATAAATCACTGAAAAGAGTAAGCTGAGATCTTTATAGTAGCAGTGATATATTTCCTCTTGTGGAACCTCTAGCCCAATTTTGTATCTACAGAATCTCTCTCTGGCTCAAGGGGTTGACCTATCTCAAACACCCAGCAGCGGGAGGGATGCATCCTGAGTGGAGACACTGAGTCTCTTGAGCAAACACACACTGAGGAACAAGCATGAAACCTCTTGTCTTCATTTACTACTGGATAACACAGGGAACTCATCATTTAGCCTACTAGCTGCCATGGTTATCATTTAAAGTATGTCCCCAAGCAGGGTAAGGACAGAGCCCCTAAATCAAGACTGAGAATTTGACCAGTGGGCAGTGAGCCAGAGAGTTAAACATTCCTAGCCCAGATACCTCCCATGTAGGAATTCACATGTGTGCTAACCATGGAGCTAACAACTAAAAGACAGAACAGGATGTTGCCTCCTGCTTCATCCCTTTTCTTGAACAGGCTCAGGATATCCATGGGGAAACTTGGTTTCAAACCTATTGAGGCTAAGATGTTTTTTTATGGGACCTTGGTGTTAGGCAGAGAATAATTTTGAGGATGGCAGCTGGGGCCTCAGCCCCATTTTGGTCCTCTGTATAGTCAAAGATGCTCTGAGCCACCTCTCACTGGCATGCCCACTGTCCTACTGAAAGGATTATACCTGTGTCAGTACAACATTAAGCTCAAAGATATAATGCACTGATATGGCTAAACTGCCTTTAGACCCAAGCTAGCATTTCCAGGTATGTCTGTGCTAACTTGGTATTCTTCACCTATGCTGCACAGTGCAGGGCAGGCATGTATTTCTGTTGGATCCTAGACCAACATTGTGTTTGTAGAGCTAGTTTTCAGTGCTTTCTTCAGAGGATTCTTTGCTACTTCTCCGAGTCTTACTTCTTAATTGATCCAGATGATTACATCTACAGATGCAGACATGGCGATGGAAGTAAGTAAATTTAAATATTAAATATAATTGAACATGATAACTGTTATACAAACTTATAGTCAAGCTGATATAGAATGCAGTACGTGATGGCAGCAATAATTTTACCTGGATATGGTGTGGTGAAAACTGTGAGACTTAAGGGGAAATGGGGTTTCATCCTAAATGCTTAGAAGTAGGAGGTAGATCCCTAAGTCTGATGGCTGCAGTCGGTCCCAGCTTGCTGTTAACATCCCAGTTGCACTTGTTCTGCTAGTTCAAAAGTTATAGGGAGGATAAAAGAGAAAAAAAAAGGAGTCCTTTGCTATGATATGAAGATGTATGGTTTCAGTTTCATGTTCTGATGGCATTCGATTTAAACGGCTTGATAGTGAAGAATTGTCTAAGGAACAAAGTGCCGATACATGGGCCAGATATCCAAGCATGATGGCTAAGTGCACGGTCCAGTTTGGGGAGGGAGTGAATGCACAGGAAGATGAACTCTTACCCAAGACCTCCCCTCAACCCAGGGCTGCTGTGTGCAGGGCCAGCCGTCAGGCACAGGTTAGAGCAGCCCTGAGACTACCTTGCTAAGCAGACAGATCCTTCTGCAAGTGCAAGATTACTCCCAAAAGAATGTTATTGACTGCTGTGTTCAATTTGGTTTTAAATGATGCATGTACTAATTGAGCTTCTACTACTTACCAGCTGAAACATAATTTGACCTCCCTGTTAGGGAACACAGTCTTGTTCCAGTACCCTGACAATTGTCATTGTATAATTGACCACCACCACCAAAAAATAAACAAGAGGCTGCAGAACGAATTCGGCTGATTGAATTTGCTGTGTGAGAATGATTCGGTAAATATAGTGCTGCAGCTTTTTCAAGCAACAAAACTACAAAATACTTCAGGGCACCAATGCAAATGGGCAGAAACCAGAACCTAGCACAAACTGGGAACAATACTCCCCAGTGAATTACTTGTTCAAATACCCTAGTTCATGCTAGTAATAGAAAAAAATAGCAGACCACAGTATATGATCTTCTTCATAATTATTTATGAAGTGCCAGAAAGATGAGCTAACAAAGAAACAGGAAAGTGATTTAAAGTGTCCCTGACAGAATCAATCCAACAAATATTCACTTGGTGGGCCTGTATTTCCATTAAGTATATACTGACTGAAAGAATCCCTTCTTTCCCTCCTTTTTTTTTTTTTTTTGGTAGTAGTTAATGTATTTTAAAACACTCCTTTATATTTGGGCACTGCATCTTTAGAAGCATTCTTCTGTGCCACAAACTGTTTGGCACCAATCTTTTTCTTTGCAGTGTTTATCTTTTCCCATAGCATAGGTTTGTACTGGTGCCCCAACTGGGATAAAGTGTGGTACAACTAAACTAGCCTTCTATAAAACCTCACATTGCAGGGGGATGGCCACAGTGTCATCTAGTGAGTGTCCAGAAGAATTAAGGGGACACTTGTTGAAATAACTAGACAGAAGGCCTTAGGGGACTAACTAGAAATGCATTTCTGTAATGGCCTGGCATCTTCCCCTACTCTTTCTTCAGAAAGGAAGGTCAATTTTTAGCCTTGAAGAAAGAACTGACTGGATATGTGAAACCCTATTCAAGATCTGACTTGAAGCTTCATGAACACTGAGCAATTCTGGACCTAGCTTTGAGTTGGATGAGTTTTTAATTGTTTTTTTGTTTCCTTTTTTTTTATTAATTTTTTTGTTTACTATATAGAGAGGACTTGGGGCAGCTGATATGGCACATATGAGGCCAAATTGTCCCTGAAAAAACTGAAAGAGCAAGTGCTCAGTGGAAGCAGAGCATCATTGTGATTCTGTCACTTGTGGCAATACAATTGCATCAGGAGAGGGAGTTGTCTGGAGCCAGTTTGTCTCCAGGGCTGGTACACTGACAAACCAATACCACCTCAGTACCAATAACTTACTTTAGCCTCCTAAGCCTTACAGGCTTGTCCGTATTCTCTATGCCTGGGAAACATTTCTATTTCCACCCAGACCTTCAAGGCACAGTGCAATAGAGCTAGATGTATGCAATAACATATTTAGCCTCATGCATTCTGCCAGCTTCAATGTGAACTTCAGTGTGAGCCTCTGGGTTTCAATGTGAGAATGTGCTCCAGACCTTGGACCCTCTCCTTCCCAGTGGAAAAGGCCATCTGACCCTCCAGGGTTCACGGGAGCTGGACATGCCTTGGGGAACAGCACAGGCCACAGATTGCTCATTCCTTCTCTAGAGGATAGAGATCAGGAGATCATCTGGCCATAAATGCTAAAAGACTGTGCAACCGTAGTCTATGTATTGCTCAGAGATGTGATCAAGGGAAAATAAAGATTAAACTAACTGAAAGATAGACACATGAAGGTCAATCAGCTTAATGTACTGACATGCAGATACTTTAACTATAGCTAAGAGAATCTGTTGTTCTTTGGATTAAGTCTTACATAAATGACAAAGAGACAATATATGTCTTTCTTCTGAATAAACTGTATACAATGACATTGAGACTTACAGGTATATTAATCTTATCAGGCACAGTGAAGAAAAAAAAACACCACAGAAATTAAATGCATGATTTTGAACCAGTTCAATGGTGCCTTCATTTTATTATAACCCACATCACTTTCATAAAAGAAAATCACATCTTGAAGAACCGACTCAGTAGAACACCCACCTAATTGTGTGTTTCAAAAAGATTTAAGCCTGGGATTAAGTGATCTGATGAATCAGAGCTTTATATACTAGAGTTCTCCTGAGCATACTTACAAAATACTAGAACAGGAAAGTAGAAATATATTTGGTCTTCCAAAAAACCTTTTTAGTCTATTAAGTAACTCAGAAGTTATAAGGGTGAAGGTAATAAACAATCTTTCTCTCAGTAAGAGACAAAAAGGAAAAATAGGAGTGAACAAATGAATTTCAGTACAGTTAAAAGGACAAGTAAGAAAACACTGCTCATGTTTCTTGGTGATGTGAAAATGGGAGCAGAGGACAGGAAGAAAACTGTAATTATTATCTTTGGAACCTATGATAGTAAAACTAAAAGAAGTTTTCCCTGAGGCAAAAGAAGAACTGCCTGTGAGAGCAGGATATTTTTTCTGTAAACACATTTGTCTCTCATCTCACCTCCATGTGATGGCCACTTTTCATCTCTAGGACTCAGCATGCTCCTTAGTCACCTGCCTTGCTGGCCAGCAGCCATGGGGGTCCCGTGGCTTGGGGCACTGTGGCGGTGCAGTGGCTGCAGTGTGTCGAACCCAGCACCCAGTGAAGCCTTAAAATAAGGCACAGTCTTCCCTACTTCAAACTTTGTTTAATATATTCCTAAAAATTACATGCAATTACAGTAATTAGGGAAGTCCAAGACCTGCAGGATTCATACAGCCCCTGTCTCCAGTTCTACAACATTTTGTCTCTGTTTTTGCTCATTAGCTCAGTGTCACCTTTCACAGTCCCTATTTTTCATAGTATCTTTTTGACCAAAGATAAAATGGAGATTTTTAAATTTGCTGCTTTTGATCTTTGACTTATTCATTAAAAAGATGTCAGATGGATATTAATAACCTAATTTTTTAAGTTACAACCCAAATGTTTCGTAAGAACTCCACAGGCCAGAGATGAATAAGAAATTGAGGTGCCATATTTCTAACACATAACCTCATACACATCAGCACACAAAATAACCCACAGCTCCAATTCACTTCAGTGGGACAAAAGCAATCTAAAAGAGAAATAAGAACAAGTTCATATTACTAGAAAGAATTGAACTCTGATGTATATTGATGTTCAGATCCTTTGGAATTACATTTTTTGATAGAAAAGGTTCTGCTGTAACATTTTTAGACATTTATTTATTTTAAATGTGTATATTTGTGAGTTTATTTAAATAAAGTATGTGTATTATGGTGCATACACATATGGATTATATTTGTATGTATTTTATTTTACATTGAGCAACTGTCATATGCACATGAAGACTGGCACTATGTTTTAGGAATTCTTGGCAGATTCAACTTCTTGGTTCTCTGTCAATTATACAATAAACATTGAATTATTCTAAATGTTTCATCAGCTTTAGGAAGAAACTGGTACCTGCATGGATCAGTATCATTTCACATCTTATGTATACCCAAATAGGTATCCACAATAAGATAAATGTGTCCTCTTTCTTCCTCGGAAACTCCAGCTTACTGTACCACATGAAGACACTGGGGTGTTTTTCCTTCATAATCATAAAAGTTTAGCACACTATCACCCTAATTTAGACACAGAACTAGACTCAGATTTGTGAGGATGTTCCTAAAGGATCTCAGGAGGTAATACACAGAAAGCTATTTCCAGCATAGTTACTTTGCAATAAGAGATCTTCCATTTCTGTAACACTGTTCATTGTAGACACATATAAAACAATACCCTGGTATTCAGGAGCATATACTAAAACGCAAAAAGTTCTCTATTGCTTATTAGATCTTGCACACAATAGTCACAGTATCTGTAAAGATCTGAGTGACCCTATTACACTTAACTTGTGCACATGATTAAAAAAATAGAGAGTACTAAAATGCTAGCCACAAAGCTCTCTGAGAATTTATTTATTGTATCATTGAACTTCATGGCCAGTTTCTACCACTTAGACTTTGGGGAGAAATCTGAACACATAAGTCACAAAGAGAAAGGGGAAGATTTGACATCTCAAGGAAGAAAAAGCTGATACAGGAATAGAGTACAAATATAGCAAAATTCAGAAATGTCCTTCAGAAAAAGTGCCACAAAATAAACTTGTAGATTATTAAAAAGTGAAATCCCAAACAAAAACAGTTTCTATAGATTTCTGTCAGAACTGAATTCTTATAGGTATTCTCAGGGTTGTTTTTTGGTTTTTTTTGTTTGTTTCTTTTTTCCCTTATCCTCTGAGATACTGAGGTACTGGTACTTTTTGTACCAGTCCTGCCTATCCCAATGAAAGCAGAAGGTGCTCAGAAGGCCTGAAAAACAAAAGCCAACTGATTTCAAGAGGGAAACATATATACTGAAGCAAGTAGAATATGCCATACGAGGAAATTGGTGATTTTATAATAAAATAAAATAGTAATACAATTACATAACCCATCACATTCAAACACTGAAATGAATGATGCTTGAGCAGTGAATTTGTAAAAGTTTATACTTTAGGAAATCAATCTTAGTTCTGTGATAAGCCAGTATTTATTATAATAGACATGGCACAGTTTTATATAGTCAGACAATTACTGCTGATATAAAACTGGTCCAACATGCTTTACCGGATGTTCATTGTCTTGGCAGATACTGTAGACTCCATGATTCCCTGAATCTTTGATATGTGTTCAGTACCACTATGAGAACCAAGTGTTATCCTCTTAAAGTACTAGAATCTAGTCGAAATGAAGAAGGTTTTAGTATCGTGTTTCCTTTTCTAACACTGGAAATTAGTCCATGAACTACCATCAATTTATTCTTCTTCTGTATAAATTATTTGAAAAATGGTTTTATTTTTCTGTGAAAGCAGAGCATATGCACAAGATCACAATGTCCTGGATATAAGCTACAAGGAATCTCTTTAGACTGTTTCACCCCTTACTTCTCAAAACAAGCACGCAACACTGCAAGAAGAGTACATGAAGCAGCCTTGCAGCTCATCAGTGACACTTCTGGACTAATAGGAAGGGATGAGGTTTTATTTCAATGAGGCTCCAAGGACTGATCAGACATCAACCAAAGAACCCCATGGCTATGCAGAGAACAGCCTGTTCAGTGAACCAACCTGTCAAGAAAAAGTTTCTCTGATTCTTGCATGCCCATTTTATAGTCTGTTTTATTTCCCCCCATCTCAGCATTATGAGGAGAAACGGAAATTTAGGAATGGGCAAGGATGTATGGAACATTTCTTTTTTAAGTCTGAAATTTCCTCTGAAACGGGACTCCATTTTTTGTCATTAAACTTCATGACATCAGGCTGTTGCTTTTTATTTGTAACATATATTCATAATCTCTGTGCAGTTCTTCTTCCAAAACTATGATTCCTAACCCCCAAAATAATCTACCCACTCCTAAAACTCAGGACCTGCGTTTGGTATTCACATTGCAAAGCCACTGATATACAACTGTCCTTAACTGGAATACTCTGGCAGGCTCAGTAACAGAGAAAAACTGAAAAGTTATGTTAACCTTACCTGCAAAGGCAGTCAGAGTCACACAGATAGGGCCATTGTGTGATGAAAATTTTGTACTCTACTTCCTTACATTAAAAAGACTTCCTAGTGATCTTTGGTACCTTTCATAAAGAGTTGGTGGCTTTATTCCTTTTTTCTTTTCTTCTTCCTTTTTGTATTATTTAAGTAAGAGCAGCAGAAGAAATGTTTTCTGCTCTCCTAGCTCTGGAGAACTTTTCTTACAGTTTGGATAAATATGCTCACATTAAAGTATGCTTAGTATTTTTCTATGAATTAATACTTTTACTTGGAGTCTTCTGTCTGTAAAATGCGATTAATTTTAAATTAAAGAATGACCCAAACAGCACTTGAGACTAAACTGAAATATTTTATAAAATATGTATATTGATTTTAACCAAATGCAAGATTTTAGATAAAAAGACTCTTTGATCCATATTCACTGCACCAAAACCTAACTTTCCTGACTTTGATCATACAAAGACATAGAGAAGATCTTGTCAGAGATGAATACAGAAGTGAAAAGAGGTGAAAAATGAATGAAGTGACATAACACTGGTTGAGCTTTGTTGTCCTTGCTGTACTGTACTAGAACAAGCACTTCTTGCTAATATGATGGAACAGCTCAACAATTTTCAGGCACAAAAACTACTTGAGGGAAAATTCAATAAGTAAGTTAAGAATACCAAACTGTAATCAGGCCTTGGGGAAGAAGCAGTATTGAAACACAACTTTTTTTGACAGTTTTGAGTGTAGCTCTGGTGGTCTGTTTCAAAAACTGTCAAAACAATGATAAGTGGTCTTAGGAGTCTAGTTTGATTCTTAAACCAAATAATCTGGCTGCCTTCTTGGTATTAGTGCCGTTAGCAATTTAAAAATTCTGCTTTTTGAAAGAGAAAAGATGTTAAAATAGAAAAATGACTATGCTGAATGTAGAGTAATTACTTTTCATGACATCCTCATCGAAATCAATAGGATTGACTAATTAAGACATCTAAGCTGAAATCAATAAGATCTGACAGCTAACACCTCCCTGTAGCAATAAGCCAGCATCAACAATTTTGCATCTATACTGACGTGAAAATTAGCCAGTCCTATTTCTATCATTATTCAGTAATTAACATTTTCCCTAACAACAAAGCCATTCCATACCTAGTATATTCCCCATGTTCCAAAATAAAAGCTGATGAAACTAATACACCTTCTGCCTTGCAGTGCACATTTGCAGTTTGTTAAAAAAGAACTTTGATAGGCTTGATGTTTGGGCTCTCTTTCCTAAGATGCCAGTGGACTACAACAGGCAACTAAAATGCATGTTATGGCCAAAAGCATCAAATGCAGAGCCAGCAACCAAGAATGGGAAAAAAATCCCCACAAGCAACACCTGCTTTTTGTTTTATTCTTTCGTTAATGAGGTTTCAATGGGAAAGCCATATCCAGGTGGATAGTTCCCTGCCAGTTTTCCTACTGAGGGTTTTCTCTGTCTTCCCCCAAGTTTTCAGTCTTCCCCCAGTGGATTTCTGGAGATCTATGCAAAGTCCAGGCTACATTACCCCTGAACCTATCCTCAGTGTACAGTAAAACAGGTTCACAGAAATCATGCCATGTTGAGGCTTTCTTGAGTTGGAAAGGGGAGACAGACAAGGAAAGAATCAAAATACAATGTGTGCTATCCAACAGACATACAGATTGAGGTTTGTTTTCTGCTAGTTAGATTTTGAGTGTTATTGGAGTTTTTGTTCCTTCTGGATTTCTAGGCAGAAGTAAGAGTAAACAATGTTTTCCATCTCTAGTTTGCAGTGAGGCTGTGACTCTTCTTCAAGCCATGCTGATGAACATGATAGCCTTCATTAAATCAAGTGCAATACATTTGACATACATAAACAACCTCGAAGACAGATCAGGAAATTCAAGGAGAGCAGAATACACATCAGAAATGTCTTCTGAATTATCCTGTTGTTACTAGAATTCTCTTCATATGTGTTCGTTTTCTGATAATATTTTTTTCCTTCTAATTGCTGTTGGGTTTTTGCACCATTGATTTTTGCTATTTAATTCATGGACAAATGAGTATTATTGGTTTTATAACAGTTGTCCATAGCAGAGTAGAACCATGTCTTCCAATCACCAAAGGTCACAGCAAACAGCCATTCGAAGAATGTGAAAAGATCACTGTGGACCACATGCATGTATTCTCTTTCTCTCAGGTGCAGGCACATTTATTTGGCGGTAGAGTATAAATTTAAGCATGACTTTGTGGGTCCTATGATTTTAATTCATGAATTTTCAAGCTAAACTCAGAAATTTTTAGGAATGCAAAGTAACAAGCATATCAAGTCCCAACTAAAATAAAAACCAATCCAAAATCTATTAGAAGTCATAATCTCTCATAGCAAATTCCCTCTTCTTAATTTCTGGGCCAAAGTACTTTCATAATTTCCTGTCCTCCAAAGGATTTTGCAGATGCCTGGATATCAACATAAAAGAGGTTGTGTGATTCATGTTGGAGAAGAACTGAAGTCCAGATGCCCTAAAAAAGCAGTAAATCTTAATATTGGATATATTCAAAATTTACTGTGGGCACAACTTTCTTTCCAAGAAATTTCTTCGTATCTCCTTGCAATATTTTTTTTGAGAAGAATTAAGAAGGAATTTAAATTTGAGCACACGTAGAATGATTTAACCTCAACTGGGCTGGCAAGAACATCCTTGACAGCAGGTGTTTTTTCTCATTTATGTAATGTCTGCGCCAGCTTTCTTCAAATCAATAAAGATTTTCTATTACATCAGGTCCCAGAGAATTTAATCACCACTGCTGATATCACCTGCAGCAACATGCCATGAAAAGAGAAGATGGCATTCAGGTTGAAAGTTCCAGCCCACCTATGAAACCACACTAAACCTGATTCAATGGCCTTTCAGTCATAGAATCATAGAATCATAGACTCATAGAATCATAGAAAGAATCACAGAATCATAGAATCACAGAATAGATAGAAAGGATAGAAAGAATAGTTTGTGTTGGAAGGAATTTCTAAAGGTCATCTAGTCCAACCCTCCTGCAATGAGCAGGGACATTTTCAACTAGATCAAGTTGCTCAGAGCCCCGTCCAACCTGACCTTGAATATTTCTAGGGATAAGTAATCTACCACCTCTCTGGGCATCCTGTGCCAGTGTTCAACACTCATTGTGAAAAATTTCTTCCTTATGTCTAGTCTAAATCTACCCTCTTTTAGTTTAAAACCATTACCCTTTGTCCTATTACGTTCTTATAAGCCCCCTTTAAGTACTGAAAGACTGCAATAAGGTCTCCTCGGAGCCTTGTCTTCTCCAGGCTGAACAACTCTCAGCCAACTGAGCCAAGTCTCAGCCTCAGCTCTCTCAGCCTGTCCTCACAGGAGAGGCGTTCCATCCCTTGGATCATTTTTGTGGCCCTCCTCCAGACCCACTCCAAGAGGTCTATGTCTTTCCTGTGCTGAGGGCTCCAGAGCTGCATGCAGGACTCCAGGTGGGCTATCCCCAGGGTGGAGTAGAGGGGCAGAATCACCTCCCTCAACCTGTTGGCCATGCTGCTTTGGATGCAGCCCAGTATATGATTGGCCTTCTGGTCTGCGAGTGCACATTGCCGACTCATGTCCAGCTTTTCACCCATCAGTACTCCCAAGCCCTTCTTGGCAGGACTGTTCTCAATCCCTTCATGCCCCAGCCTGTATTGATACCAGGGGTTGCCCTGACACAGATGCAGGACTCTGCACTTGGCCTTGTTGAACCTCGTGAGGTTCATATGGGCCCATTTCCTTGAGCTTGTCCTGGTCCCTCTGGATGGCATACCGTCCCTCAGGTCTGTCAACCGCACTGCTCAGTTTAGCGTCATCTGCAAACTTGCTGAGGGCGCACTCGATTGCGCTATGTCATTGATGAAGATATTAAACCGTATTGCTCCCAATATGGATGGACACCTGAGGGACACCAATCTCCATCTAGACACTGAGCCCTTGACCTCTACCCTCTGGATGTGGCCATCCACCCAGTTCCTCGTCTACCCATCAAATCTATACCTCTCCAATTTAGGGAGAAGGATGTTGTGAGGGACTGTGTCAAAGGCCTTATAGAAATCCAGATAGACAACATCCACAGCTCTTCCCCTGTCCACTGATGTGGCCTCCATCCTAGAAGGCCACGAGGTCGGTCAGGCAGGACTTGCCCTTGGTGAAGCAATGTTGGCTGTCTCAAATCACCTTCCTGTCTTCTATGTGCCTTAGCATAGCTTCTAGGAGGATCTGTTCCCTGATTTTCCCAGGCACAGAGGTGAGACTGATGGGTTGGTAGTTCCCAGGGTCTTCCTTGCTACTCTTTTTAAAAATTGGGTGCAATGTTTGCCTTTTTCCAGTGCCCAGGGACTTCATCTGACTGCTATGACTTTTCTAACTTGATGGATATTGGCTTGGCAACTACATCAGCCAATTCCCTCAGGACTCGTTGGGATGCATCTGAAACGTCCTTCTTTACAAAGGCCACCACTAAAACAACTACTTCACTATGTTGTTCAGCAAATTACAGCATTTTCTTCAAAACTGTGGCTATGAGGAAGACCAAATTACTTAGGAAATATGAAAAGATGACATTGCGACCAGTCACAGGACATGCCATAACATGCTCTTCCTTTTTTCATTTTAGCAAGAGAAGATCTCATACGTAGGCTATAGACTTAGGAGCAGTGGGTTCAGTTTTTCCATTTTTTTCCCTGTGTGTCTTTTGGCAAATGTCTTAGCCCCAGTAGTTCTTAGGTTCCTCAAAATAAGCTTTAAATAGATCTTAGGTACCATCCTCAATATCACTGTCCAAGGCCATGTAGGACAGTACAGGCAGAGGTGCATAAGAGCTAACACTTGCCCACAACAGACACGTTGCATAGAATTAGAACTAATGAAGCATGCATCTGAAGTAGATGTTTCTTGAACAATATTTTTGACTTGTGCATTGACTTACTCTTGATTTACAAGAGTAAGTAAGTGCCAAGATCATCTCCCTTGGGGTGGGGAAAAATGGATTCATATCCCTGTCCTGCTTTTTTCATGGCAGTGAGCTAACACAAGACCTTCCATGTGATAGATTAAAATTGCTGGCTTAAAGAGACACTTTCTTTTTTTTTACTAATTCATTTATAGCAGACAGAGTAACTCTGCTAAGATAAATTTACACTTCACTGGAAAGCCAAGTATTTTATGATTAAAGTACTCACATGGAAACCGACAGAGCTATGCTGCAAATTCTTGGTCTAGCTCCAGCAGAGGCAGAACTTGCATACAGATCTCCTACCTCTGTGTGACTGCTTTAGACTTCAGTTTGCTCTATGCTCTTTCTGTCATTTGCAAAAGGGCAAACCAGGTTTAGGTTCATGAGTCTCATGGAGGGTTAAGCACTGAGGATTCCATCAGGTGAGGGCTTAAATTTTGCAATACTGCATGTTGTTACTTTTAAGGGTGCAATTCTTTAAGTTTCTCCCTGTCTCTTTTTCCTTATCCATAAAAATGAGATACTGGTGCTTCTCACATCCTAGAGTGTAATTCTAAAATTGCAGGAACAAGGTTAAGGAGACCTTGTAAATTCTGTGCATGGATACCTAATAACACAGTAGTGCATGAAGATAGTGAGCCAGTGATTCACAAAGGCTGAAATGAGAAACTAATTAAGGAGAAACACCTTTGGGTTACAGACTCCACTAGGCACTTCTTTTCTAGAGGTTCCAGGTGTTCAGTGTAAGATGAGCTGCTACAGAGGTACTACAGAAAACTCATTTCTGTAGTTGAAAGGGGAAAGGATTTCTGCAACAACTAAGCCCACAACATGTTAGTTTTGTAATGATAAGGCTATTGCTAATCTCTTCTTCCATCTCTGTGATATCAAGGAAGGAGCTTCATACTTTAAATATAGTATAAATACTATAAATAAGGTAAAAAAAGATTTTACATCAGCATTCCCATAAAGTATTTTCATCAATTCAGTCAAATAAGAGTCTATAAGCAAAGCTTTACATAGATTAAATAACAAGGTGCAGGTGCCCTGGTTTAAGCCTGCAGATCTCTGTGACACTTCTCAGGAGAATACCTGCCATTTTAAGTGTATTATATTCATTATTCCTCTCCTCCCCGTCCTTTCTTCTTACATTTTAATTCATTTTGCAGCTTCCTCTTCATCACATGGGCTTTTATTTTCAAAATAAGCCATTTGTGCAGTATCTTTTCAAATGCCTTTGGAAAATTTAAATACATAATGCAGCTACATTCCCTTTATCTGTCATGCCAGCAATATCTTCAAAAAGTCTAGTATACTTGTAAAGCAAGAGAAGCTGTCCTAGCATTCTTACTGCATCTTGTTAACTAATCCCCTTGTCACCACCTCACTTTCACTTTCTTCTGTCACAAATTAATCCATCAACGATCTTGTAATTCGAATGATCTGGTTTCCTTCTTTTTCCACAAAGTGACATTAACTTGTATTTGAGTTGTAAGAAGGCTGCATAGTTCTCACTGAATGAAATATAATCAAATCTTACTTCTTTTAAATGCTACTCCAGGGCTTCGCTAGTTACCATGCAATGCTGTCAAGGAAATTTAAGAACCTAGATGGAGATAAAATGCAGATTGGTTAAGATGTGGGATCCAGACCCCACTGGAGCCAGTGTAAAGCTTCCCATTGACTTTACTGCTGTGACATTAACACATCCTCCTTTGCTGGGAGCAGGCAACTTAATTTTCCCGTATCCTGGGGAGGTGAAAGAAGAGCTCCTTGACTGTCCTGTTAAACTAAGAGGGGAAGAATAAGGCTGGTGTTATCCCATTAAAAAAAACATCAGAAGTAAAGCCTCCCCAACGCAACAAAACTGAGCATCTAGTGGTGATGAAAATAATGAAAAAAACATGAGAGATTGTGGAGTCACCTGTAATCAGGTTTTTAGGTTTTCTGGACAGCTACAAACTGGCATGTGCTACTAGCAGGCAGAAACAGTTCAAGTACAAATTAAAGCCATAGGCAAATGCTACTGCTTGGTTCAAATAGGAAACAAAGGACTGTGGAAGTAATAATGCAAAAAAGTATAGTTTTAACAGACAATCCCGTACAGCCACTTGACTTTCATTGTTGCTTTTTACAGTCTGTCCAAAATAAACAGAAGTTTAATGCAATGCACACCTTGCTAGGGGCTTTTGCAGGTAGAGGTAGGGGACTGGTTTTCTGTTGTACTGAACTTCATTTAGCTGTATACACCAGTGCAAAATAATTGTAAATATTTTCCAACTCAATTTGACAGCACCTTATATGCCTCTTACTTTTTATGATGAAGCACATTTGACAATAAGAGGTAAAAGACAACTGAGAATTAGCCCAAAACAGCAATTTAATGACTTTCCCCTGATTGACCTACACAAAACCTCCAAACAACCTTTAAGACCTTTCATTTTTTAACCTTTTTCATCTCTTCAAAATTTTTGAAATTGGGAACTCTGAAGTCACTAGTTTCACATAAAAATTAGACCTTAAAAGTTTGTGGTAGGCCTTAACTACATCTTTTGGAAAGGAAGAGATTTATAGTAAGGAAAAAACTACTATCATGATCTCACATGAGACTGGTGAATCTCATTCAGTATAGAATCCTTTATCATCTTTATATGATAAAACATACTTATAAAAAGGTAACATGGAAGAGTCATTAGAGTGAAATTTTATGCATTATAGGCTTTTGTGAAATGCGCACATTCCCCTCTACCCCCAGATATGACCAATTTACAATTTTAAAAGGCTAAAAATATATATTTTTTAAAATGTGCAGTTTAGGGACTAATCTGTACGCTGTTCCTCAGGCCAAAATTCAGCTTTTATCGAGAACTATTTTGTTTCTCAATGTCTTCAACATTTAGGTTTACATGACTTTTTTTCCTGTTTATGTGTCTTTCTGCTAACATTTGGAAATAGCTGGAGAACTTTTACAGACTAAATAATTTAATTTTAGGAAGAAACTACACTCAGGTAATTTCAGCCCACAAAATAGGTATGTCAGGAAGTTATGAAGGTCTGGTTTTGATATGATGAACATGAAAAGGGTTGCAACTGATGCTGTATTTTAATGGAGTCTGTACCAACAATGTCCCATATTGAGAAGGAAGACTCATGTTTTATACATCAGATTCATACAATAGCAAGAAATACACACTCCTGAAGACAGAGATGTGTTACAGTCATGCAGCTGAGTGTGGGGGATGCACGGGAATTTTCTCTGGGAGAAAAGAACAGTGTTTAGAGCTAGGAGTTAAAAGATACAGAGCTAAGTTGTGTTTCTAGCCAGAACACTCACGTTTTCACTGCTTTGCCTGTAGAGACCATGCTACATGACAGCCTGTGTTAAAGGACACAGCTAACGGTGGGGTCAAATAGCAGGGAAGGGTGAGGACACTCAGCAGTAGATAGGGTTTGTGCGAAACCTCACAGCTTGCAGGGGCAGCCCTTTGCCCACCAGAACCAAGGGGCACTGTGCATCCTTGCCTGGGAAGGGCTGTTGTGTGCTACTTTTTCTCTTATGGCAGAAAACCTTCCTACAAGCTTCACATCTGGTGATAGGGACTTGGCTGGTCACTAAAGAGAGGGCTTGAAGATAGCCCACCATTAAGGAGGCTCCTGCAGCAGCTTTTCCTCCCTGCTGCTGAGTGCCTATGGGACCATATGCAGATTCTGCTTTCTGTAAGCCTTGGTTTCCCCATTTCCAAACAGAGAGCATCTAATCTATGCCATTTCCACAGCCCTTGAAGATCCCTGAATATAAGCAACAGTTGAGTGTAGATGTCTACTAAATATTAGTGCTGTTAGAAACAGATCATAAAAACTGTGTGGACCAGCTCCAGAACTGTGTTTGTGCACAGGCAGAGATTTGCAGAGGCAGAACAGGCACAGAGAGAGCAGTCTCACATGGTGGGACTCAACTGTTCATTTTTTTTTTGTGTTATTTTTCTGCTTTTATAGCTTGTTTTTTATTTCCAGCACTATTCACTGGATGCAAAGGCAATTATTGCCCCTGCATGAATGTTGTGCTTTTGCATTTCCACCTCTTTTATTATGGCAATTGAATTCTTATCACTGACCCATATTCCTCCTTATATCTATAGGATATAGACTTTTTCAGTTCTTCTCTCCATTGCTCCACTGTATTGATCACGCAATTTGCAACTTGTCCTTCCTTTAATGTCATTTCCAAACTTCCATCCATCTAACCTCCTATCTCTCCCAGGCAAATATTTCATGGATGCAATCTGCTGCACTATAGCATGGCATTATTTCTGTATTTAAATGCCACATCATATACATAAATGGATGCATGGTATGCAGAAATTCATGAAGAATCTCCCTGTAGGTGTCAAGCGAACCTTATTGTTACTATAAAAGTGAGTGAGACAGAAGGATGGCTTAAAAATAGGCAAATAAACAAATAAAAATTATAAACAGAGAGATTTATAGAGGACAGTCCTAATAATTGTCTCCTTCAGCAGTCAGAACAACAACAAAAAAGCCCAAGGTAAGAGAATAATCTGCCCCTCTGTAGGAGGACACACATTCCATTTCTCCTCAAAAAACCCAAATGGTCAAATTCAGATCAGTTTTGTACTGATGTAACATAGGCAGTTTCAGAAGAATGATTTTCAGCGTGTGTCAGTGATATAAAACCAGATCCTTAAAGCAATACAAGTGCTTTCATTTTCATTTTAACACAACTGTTCTCTAAGAAATTTTCTCCACCGTGTACAGGCTGGATCCTAAAACCTAAGCCTTCTGATACGGGTCTGCTCTTATGGAGAAAGAATTTTTATGTCATAGGAAGACAATTTTCAATTTTTTTTTTTCAAATGAAAGGGTTTTGGTTTGTAATATAGAGTGTATCATACTCTCAGAATAAAATGCCTACTTAGTCCTTTAAAAATGAAATAAGATTTTGAGAAGACCTTCCTAATGAAAGGAAATAAATGAAGGCTTTTAAGAGCTTTTTCAAGTTTCTGTTGACTAGAATATGCATGTGTTTATAATTACTTACATATAAAATTAAATTATATATGTATTTATAAGTATTTAATGTTTTTTTGGGTGGCTTTTTTTATGCAGACCTCCTGCCGTAGAAATCAAATCAGTGTCTGAACTGTTTCTGTTGTGCTGTTCTTCTTTACATAGGTTTCTGCATTTCTGCAGTTGAGATGGACTGCAAAGGGCTTCTCACAGAGGCTTAGCTGCAGGATTGGGACCTTGATGTATAGTATATGTGAGCTCTTGTAAGAGAGCTTGACTCCTGAGAAGCCTGTAAACCCCTACTGTGTTTCCTAGCATTGAATTTAAAGATTCTGCATGAAACATCGGAATAAAATCTGTTCCTAGCCTTTGATAATAAGCCTTTTCATACAAATTTGCACTTAGTATCTTCCTAAATTTGCATAGGAGCCAGGGTGCTGAAAACAGATGAAGAGTAACTCTGTGCTCCCATCTGATGTTGGTTCAGATCACTGGAAGGATGTTCTTATAAACAAAGAGCTGCAGGCCATGTCAGAGCCCCTTTCCTCCTCCTAATCCACAGCTCAGTTAAGAAATAACACATTTTTCTTCATTCAGGACTCCTTTTATCTTTTCTCCTTCTCATGTGTCTGTGGGGTGTTTTTTTTCCTCCTTTTTGCTATCGCACTGCTGCTGAATGTTGATGAGAGACTACTTAGACCAATTCTGGAGTGATTTTGTGTTACTGTGGGGTTTTTTTCCTTCAGGTCTGGTAATACCTTATCCCTGAATTTAAGAATATTGAGTGGCTTAGATTGCCTGAATACTGGATGTTGTCCTGTGATGACACATTTCCTCACCTCTCCTGAGGAAAGGAGATGCATTAGAAGACAAGGCAGAAATGTTTCTCTCAGTGAATCTTGCAAAAGAACAAAACTACTCTGTCTTATGTGCCTTGTGAGCAAAAATCACAGGATGGAGTCGTATCAGAGAGTAAAGAAAACAAAGGTTCAGCACTGGTGTTCTGGGTCAGTAGGTTCCAAATGTACACTTACTTTTACATCTGTTGCACTGATTTATATACAAGGTGGAGGTTAACTGTTTTCTGTTCTCCTTTTGCTACAGCTTCCTCTGAGCTTAGAGCATATGCTTTCTTGATACTTTTTCAAAAGAACCTTTTTTCTGGGGGGAGTGGGTCTTTGACTAGACCTGGAGAAAAGTCCAATTTTAAAATTGTATCCCCTATGCTTGTTAAAAATATACAGCAATCACTTCCACTTTGCTCTGTTTTCTAGGATCTAGCTGCATTTTAGCAGCAGTGGTTCATAGAAAAATACATGCCCCAAACTCTTCTTCCCACTGGAGCTGTGACTGCTGGGGGTGCTTGATGGTTGATGGTTTTCTGTGCTGGTTTGTGCTGGAGAGGTGAAAATATTAAAGCCAGCTCTGTAGAATAGAGAGTAAACAACGTATAGCTTGACAAAAAACTGCCAAGAGAAAATTTGCCTAAACCAAGTGAACTACAAGGAGTCTCCTACCAGGTAGGGTGAGGTTTGGCTAACACAGGTGCTTGTACAAGCCTGTGCTTCTATCTTACATCGATGCACTTCTGCCAAAGGTAAGGAAGGCACAGGAAAAATAGTTGCCTTTCCTTGCATCAGCTGAACAGTCCTGATAGGCTTACACCAAAGAGAAACCTTTCCATAAGCTGTCAAAGAAAATGGCATATAGGAGTGAGACTTTCCCAAAGCTGTGAGGAACTGTGCTGGTACCAGTCAGCGGGGAAAAATGTTTGCCCAAGGGTTTTGTAGTGGGGCAGATACTCTGATGTAGCTTTATTAGTAGAACAAAAAGTCTATTGTGGATTACTTATGTGCACCCTTAAGGAAAAGTATGCAAATCCATTGGCCTTAATAGCACTATTCATGTATGTAAAGTTGGACACATGCTTTAGGCCTCCCTTACTTCCACCCAAGCCATTCAATTGTTAGTTCAACGAAAAAGCAAAGCAGTTCCTCCAGCTTTTACCTTGGTAACACTTGTGAAAGTACTGGTAGGAAAAACCTGCAATGAAAAAATTATATTGAATATTTATAATGAAAAGGGTTCTAGTTTTCTCACCAAAAATTTTAACAGAAAACAATAATTTCTGTGGAATTTTTTTTTGGTGACTTTTTCAGAAGCCCAAAGCTTAAAAGCCTGCAGTAACTATGAACACCAAAAGCTTGCTGCAATCCCAGATTTGCACGGTCTTTACAAAACAAGCCATGCTCAAAATCAGGGGAACTGCTTATAGGTTGCAAAGACTTTTGACTGAGTTCAGTCCTCTGAGGTGATGCATTGCAAAGAATCATGCCTTGTTTGAGCAATGGTGGCTTGGAGAACACGGTTCACATACGGTAAAATATTGGAACTATCTGTATTACGAAGTAGGCAGCAACAAACATTTCTCAGTAGAAGTGTGTAAAAAACAGTGAACTGTTTTGCAATGGAAATCTCTATATGAGGTAATTCTACTATCTTGCAATTTCATGTCTAAAGATGTTACTAACATAAAGTAGATTTTAAAAGCGAGTAGTAAACCTATTAATATCTTACATCTCCATGTATTTGTCATTTACCATGAAATACTTGAATTTTTTTGCATTGTTTAAAAAAACCTGTCTATATTTAAACAAAATCCTTCTTTACTGCCCATACTACATATTTCATTTTATCTGTATGAGAAATATGAAACTAGGGAATTAATAATTATTTCACTTGGAAAGGTATGAAGCAAATTCCATTGCCTTTGTCTGATTAGAATCTTCCCTGCTGGTTTAATTAAAAATGGCCATGTGACAAGCAAAGAAAGCATCTCTCCTTTGGGGTGGAGAGGGGAGGAGGGAATGGTATTGTATTTTCCAGTAAACAGTGAATCCTGAAGCTCCAGAGTTGTAAAATTTAAATGCTTAATGCAAATGAAAAATGCAGACTCAGGTCAGCTATAGACAAATGTCACTAGACTGGATGCAAAATGCACTGCAGGCAGAAAAGATGACATTTATCAGTCATCCATACATCAGTAACTAAAACAATTTTAGGGTTGTCTAGACAGGCATCTATTATTCCTTAAATTTAAAAGCTTTAGTAGAAAGACAACAGCAAATGCTCTATTTATATTTAGGTGTTTTTTTTTTTTTTTTTTCCCAGAAGAGACAAGATAAGGAAAGGAAAAATGATAGTTTTCAAAATGAAAAGTACAAATTTGCTTTTCTTTCTTTCTGACTTTTTTTTTTAAATCTTTTTTGCTGTCTGGGTAAAGGAGATTTTCTTGGCATGTTCTGAAGGCAATTTAAGTGAATTATCAGAGTGTGCATGCAATGCTGGCTGTAATTATTACAGTACAGCCCTGTAATATTGAGCTTAATTACTGTGTACAGTGTTTGGCCTTTATGTTTTCTGCTTAATTTACCCTGTATAGTTAACATGAATTTAGTGAAATCATTATGCACCTTTCAGGTTTCTTCTCTGGGAAAAAATATTTACATTCTCAGGAGAAACAAGCTAGAATAGATACAAATATTAAAGTAAATCATTCTTGTGGATGGATCCCTTCCCTCTGTTGCTTATGTGTAGCCACAGTTCTGCAAATATATATTCATATGCTGAATTAAGGTCTGTGAACTGTACCATTAGGTGCAACAGGAATACTTGCAAGCTTCAATTTCAACATCTGACTAAATATTTTCACCATTTAAATCACATGCAGTAAGGTTTTTTCTTTTAAATTTTACCTCATCCAGCATTTTTGTAAGAATATGGACAAAATTGCAATTATTTTCTTTACTGTGCAGAACACATAATACATATTTTGGAATGAATGGAATTATTTGTGTGACAGAATTATTTATACTGCTGTTTTACATTACAGTTGATCTATGGATATGGTATACTTAAGCAGAAGCAGTATAGCCCTACTCATCTGCAGTCTGTTGTCTATTAATACCTCTTCTGTTCACAGGTCTCTCTTTTATATCCCCTCCTCTAGTAGGAGGAAACAGCTCAGTGTCAGATTGTCCCTCTGGCAGCAGGGCTGGAGCGCTGGCTATTCAAGCCCTGGTCTTTAGTGCCAGCGGTTTGGAGCCCTGCAAAATGTAAGGTCAGTTCTGGCTGTCACATGCAGAGCAGAGAAACTGAGTAGTGGAGCAACTTGGTAAAAATACAGAAGCAAAAGATGTTGCTTACACAGTAGGCCTTAACAGAGTGCTCTGACTTTTCAAAAGATGGATGCTTTTAATGGGCCACAGTGAAACACAGACTGCTTGTGAAAGAAACGGGAAGAGAACGTTCAAAAAGTGAATAATAAAAATAAAAAAAATCAAGGGTCTCAGCTGAAAGCATTCCATTGCATTCACTGCCTTTCAGAAAAGAAAATGTCGTGGAGCATAACACCTATATACATTGAAAAGATTTGGGGGTTTGGTTTTGTTCTGTTTTTTCCTGCCTGCAGTTCTTCTACAGTTTTTACCTTCAGTGTCTGCCATGAAACGGTGATGCATTCGTTATGACATCATGATTCTTATATTTTGTCAGCTTGGGAATGTCAGGCAAAGGTAAAGAAACTGAGGCACAGAGAGTTTTCAGTAACCATCCCCTGGATTCACTCATGTCGAGCTACAGGTACAATACTGACACATTAATATTTGGAAAGAACTTTGAAGCAATTAAATGTGTTACAGAAGCACAAATGAATACTGCAGTAAAGTGTATGCACAGTAAATCCCCTTACCTTGAATTTTGCAGAGGTCACAGGAAAATTCTGAATGTTCTATGAACTCTTATATTCAGACTCCTTTTGATTAAAAACACATATAATTTTGGCACTTTTAGCTTTTGTTTCAATGGCTGATCCTGCCGGTATTAAAAAAAGTGCTGTTTTCTGATAACGCTGCCTCCCCTGAAAAATAAATAAAACCAGATAACCTCTGATCTTTCATTTCCGAAACAGAGCTTTTTGTATGCTTGAAAAAGACCGGTCCACGGACCGGCCCAAGCGAGAGCAGCGGGTGGGGGCTGCAGCCTGGCCTGGGCCGGGGGTCGGTGCTGTCGC
>NW_010522773.1:0-26195 GCF_000687285.1 Phaethon lepturus
CTTTCGAACCTAGTGATTCTGTGATTCTGTGGTTGGTAACAGCTCATGGTTTGGAGGGAATAGCAGAAGATACCAATGAAAAGGTTGTGACCTTTTCCCAAAACTTTACTCATCTCTTGAGGCTGGACAGCATAGCCGCAAAGGAGCCTTTGCATTAAGACGACCCAGATGTTTCAGACCTTGTATGTGAATGCTCTGCTAGCACACTAGTAAGACAGTCATGCTAGTCAAAGTGAACTCCAGATTCTTATCTTCGAGTGACATGATGGGTGTCACTCAAACTTCTATCCACCATATGGGGGTTGCCACACAATTCCTCTTAAAGACCCAGAAGATGCCAAACTATAACTGAAGCAACAAAAGATAACACAGAAAGATATACAAAGTCCAACACCATTGCCCTCAGGTAGCAAGAGCTCTAGATCTGTGGGGAGCGCTGCTTCACTTACACTGAAGGCATGTCTGTCCTTCTGCAAATTAATCCTGACATGAGCTCATTCATGCCTGCTATCATGCCAAATTTGAATCTGCGTTTGATGTGTTATCACACACAGAAACATTTCACGTGGTTACAGTCGCCAACTCTGTCTGGGCAGGAGCTAGTAACTAGCGGGTGAAAACTGTACCACGCTGCTCGTTAAACTGCTGCTCAGCTGCTAGGTGCCACCTGCCAGCCATGAGCCTCCTGTGGAGCGAAGCTGAGGAGGAATGCTCCGGTCACAGACAGTTGGCATAGCCACAACTCGAACTCACCTGTTAGACGTTGCCCCCAAATGGGCAAGAAATACTTAGAATTGCTTTTGGAGGCCTCAGCTGGGAGTCACAACTAATACTGACAGGTGGTACGGAACAAGTCCCTAATTTTCTCCCTGATAGACTATTTCTAGCGTTCTGATCCACTTCTTCAGCATCCGCACAAAAAAGGAGCAGTTATTTGCGTAGAACAGGAGTTCATCACGCTGGGTGACTCATGTGAATGTTCACACAGTGAATGCCCATAAAGCATATCACTCCAGATTGGGTATGTTTATCCTTCTGTAATACCCACAGTGGTTGCATACATATTCCATCTCCTCTCATACTCAGCACGTACCAAAATTAAGCATGCTCAAACACCATTTCAGTCCCTTCCCAATCACAAACCTCCTCCACTGAGAAAATCTTATGGAGCCTCTAGGACCACTTTTAACCGTATTTTCAACAAGCATCATAGTAATCTCATCTGATTGCTTGAATCTTAAGAATCCTTTGTGCTAGTAGTACTGGGACCCTTACAGCAAGGGCCACATCCAATCTGAAACTTCCATAATGGCACAGTGCTCGATAAAGGTAGGGAGATGTCATTTGGCAAATGTTTCTGTGAACTCTGCAGCTTCATTTTGGGAATGCGTTCTAACGAAAGGTGATGACTACGCTTCAGGAAGCTCCAAATCACATGTGCATTGACACAACCTGTCAAACTTTTAAACAGTCTGCATATGAAGATGGCTGTCTTTTTGGGTCTGCCAGCTATCAACAATAGCTTGAGAATCGTTTGAGGGATCTGTTTTATTTATGTCCTCTCTTTTTATACCAATCGATGGAAATAAACTTTCAAAGGGATTTATAAAAGGGCTTGCAAGGAAAGCCTTTTATAGAGGGCATCGTGTAGGAGCATTGTTTGAAAGGGCCTGAATATCTCATACATATCGCCTCTGAGAAGATGACGATCATCATCACACACAGAAAAAAATTTGCAGCTGACATCTCTGAAGAGCAGACACAAGATTCTTTAGCAGGAGGTTCGAGCTCCACTCTGGCACCAGGTGTTTCACAAGCGAGAACGTTTTAGTCTCTTGGGAACCTTTGACACAGTAGAGAAGAAAACATAGAAACTCCTTGTACCAGGTGCTATGAACTGAGGCAGCCTCTAACTGGTCATCAGTAGGGCTAAAAGAGAGACAGGACTACTTTTAGCTTCAGTGAGTAAACTGTAAGTATCTGGGAGAAGCTTTGAAAGGAAGATGCAGGCTTACAAGAACACCAAGCAGAGATATTCCAGATAATGCAACTTGCACAGCCTTTTCTATCCTTGGTGGGAACATCTCTCATTTGAATAGAGCCCACCTGTTTTATCTGTGAAAGGTTCCCAGGCTTCAAGACATGAAGTATAGCATGACGAAGGTGGAGTAAGGAATGCAGCTGTAAATGCTGCAGTTGCAGGTCTGTGAACAGGGGCAGAGTCTTCAGCTCCACCACTTCTAAGCTATTGGGTTGTCTCAGTGAGATGTTTATTCTAGGAGCAATGTGTCCATGGCATTAATCTGGATGGCAAGGGAAATGAAAGGGCATACTTCTGCAAGTATTGGACAGATCCTGACAGTACTGTTGGGAACAACTCACCTCCCTGTCATAAGGTTACCCATATTCTGAGAAGTCTGCAGCAAATGTCTCATATCCATGTCTGCAAGTCTCATGTGACGTGAAGTATCACACTGGTATGACAATGCCGTGCAGCCTAGAAAGGGTAGGCAAGATTTCACTTCATCAAATGGTGATTGTCCAAGTGGACTAAGAATCCTTCTCTCTTGATGATCCTTTTGTTAGCCAACTGTTCAAGTGTGCAAATACAGAGGATTTGTTCCGTCTGAGCTGTGTGTTCACTACTTCTAAGACCTCAATTAAAAAAACGTCACTCAACATAGTGAAAAAATTGAATGGAAAGGACCTTTCAATAACGTTTCTCACTGACAATGAAATGAAAGCGTTTCTTGTGGCTGTATGAACAGAAATATCTTTAAATTCACGATAATGAATTCTATAACAATTGAATGTCAGCAGGTATAGCTCCCATCTTGAACTTAAAAAAGAAGTATATTTAGATTTGTAGACAGACACTCAGTTACCAGCCTCCTTTCCTCTTCTGTGTCAAAAACTATCTGCTGTTAACTTCTTGCTCCTGTGCTGTACAGTGACAGTTTCTACAGATCTGAATAAAAACAGAGAAGCTCCTTCCCAGCAGCCACCCTGGGGAGACTGAAATCCAATGCTGTCAAGGGTAACAGAGGAGAAATCCAGCTGAGGCTTGATCCTGTGAAAGGAGGAGTGTTCGGACAGAGTCTTGAGGGTGCTGACATTTATTTTTGAGTGACAGTACCAAACTGGACAGGTATCTGAAGAAGATTACATTCAACACTTGGTGATGAACACTCACAGTCCACCGAAGACAAGAAAATAAGCTGTTTCTCACAGCACACACAAAGTATCCTTTAATGGAGAATCCTCGTGCCAGGGCAATTTTTGATACTAAACAGAAGTATCTGCTCCACTGATAAACGCGAAAAGATCATGCCATCCAAGAATCCTTAAAGATGCCAGAAAAGGAAGTGGTAAGTTAGATGAGATTTCCAGTCCTTTCACCATCAAACATTAGTTTCAAAACTGATGCTAAAGAACGCATGATAGTAAAAAAAATGGGGTTTGATTAATTTCTTTCAGATCCCATTCGAAGAGGCACTTCGGTATTCAATGAAGATACAGAACGTTTACAGCAATTTATCTGAGACCTCACAGATAATCCGCAATTGCACCTGGCTGGCTCAGCGCCAGAACGACGACACCAAAAGGTTGATCAGATGTCACAGGGCACAGAGCCCTTGCATCAGTCCAGGCAGAATGGTGAAGGGGAGCAGGAACAATGTTTTCTGGACTGTGATCTTAGGTGACCAATCTGTAAGAAGAGGCTTAGGTTTGAAAACTTGGGTTGGTGTCAAATACCAAGTGGCACATGCTGAACTAATCATTTGTGACGCACAAAAGCTATATAACCCAGGATTTAAAAAGCAACCCTTTTTAGAGGCTTCCTAGGGGAATCCTAGCAGATCTGGAACATTATCAATCTAGAGCCTGAAAGTCTGGAATGAAGTACAATGGCTAGTCACACAACAAAAGAAGAATCTTGCAACTATTTCAGGAGACAATAGCAAGCCATCACAAGTTGCATGAAGTGGAGCAATGACATAGCAAGTAACCACTGAGGAGGAAAGCACATGACTGAGAAAAAGGCCAAAAAAAGTTCCTGAGGACAAGACTGAAAAATGTGGGACAACTAAATTGTATGAGAAATTTTCAACACCCAAACACTCTGTCTCAACAAGCAAACAAAAATAATGGAAATGGTACTATGAAGATCTTGGTTTATGCAGTCTCATTCTGAGCACAAGAGTGAGAGAACAAGACCATCCTCCCAGGAGACCTGTAAGAGGAAAAAGTTGTCCAGCCTTAAGTAATAGAACAGGGTTTTAAAATTTATTTAATTATTTATATAATTAGAATTACTCTGTCCTTTAGAACATTTGCTATGCGGATGCTCAGAATCTTAACCTTGAAGCTCAGTTTAATGTTAATGTGTCTGTGAAAACAGGCCTGAAAGAGTGCAGGATTCAGACCTATTCAGATTACTTTTTAGAGTGAAAATATATGTGTATACTCCTTACATGTCAGAAGGTGGCAAGACAAAGAAGGAAAGAGAACTACAGGAAACCAATTACTGTCTGGGTCACTTTAAAGAAAAAGTCCTTTTTTACCTTCAGTTGTCGTTGCTTTC
Source organism: Phaethon lepturus (assembly GCF_000687285.1). NCBI lineage: Eukaryota > Metazoa > Chordata > Aves > Phaethontiformes > Phaethontidae > Phaethon > Phaethon lepturus. Next base: position 4,586 of record NW_010522773.1, read on the forward strand.
ACTTTCATCCGTGGTGAACTTTACAGAAGGGCTGGCAGAACAAAGCATGTTTTTTCCTAGGGTAGTGCTAAAATCATAATAACTAGGAATAGATCTATTTTTGAAACAACTCGTTTATTGATACAAGAACTGCATTTGTGTTTGATACAATCTGCTTACAAATGGCAAGAGACAATTGTCTGATAAAACTGAGAATACAATTTTGAAAATTTTTAATCAGATCTTGAGTGCTAGGTAATATTGATAGCCCTACAAAATAATTTGTCTTTCATTCTAATTAATGTTCTAGTAATAGTCAGTAAAGATAATTACATAATTCCTAATATAGCTATATCTCAGGTCAGTTCATTACTACACTCGGTTCAACTGAGGATGCCGGCACAGAAGCCGATGAACTTGTCAGAATCAAGGGGAAGAGACTCTGTTGTAGTACACTCAGAAGAGCCTAATGCATTAGAACGAGAGATTTCAGGCGTCGATTTCTACCGTCAGTAACTTGTTCAAAAGTATAGCACAAATAGTACTTCTAGGACAAGCAATGCCTTAACATAAATATCCATGTGCTTGATAAGGCATACAACAAACTGCTGAATAACTTTTTTTTTGAATTAATGGAAATCGCTTACCTCATCATAATAAGCCCTCAAATCAGCTCTTTTAGATCGTAAGTCCCAGAGTACTACAGTCCCATTTTCATATCCTATCAATAGCTGGAGGAGGGAAACAAACACAATTATGCTTTCAGATTCAAAAGGTATGTACAAATATTGAAGAACTTCATGGTTTTAAGATATTTAAAAAAAAATAAATAAGCACTGGAAAAAGAAAGGCCAAATTAATGTGCGAGATTGCAGTAGGTACCACATGTAATGCCTTGCTTTCAAGTTATCTTTCAGTACAAACTACTTCTCATTACTGACAATTTAAGTTCTGGTATGGAAGAAAAAATGTACTTTATACTCTCTTTTTTTTTGTTGTTGTTTGTTTGTTTCTGCAAGATTACGTGCCTGGACAGTCTTCACAATTGTCTATTTGCTGAGAAAATAAGACTGTAGCGTGTTCCTCTCAGCTCTTACCTTCTTTGCCCCTGGTTGGAGGGAAAACTGTTTGACACGTAAGAGATCACTTAAATAACTTCAAGCCAAAGAGTCACCAGATTAAACTGTCATTCAGCTACATATATTCCTTTAATTTCTGATTTCTACTGCTTTTAAACATTCTGAAGAACTTGCCTTGCAGAAAATAAATTGCTTGCTTTCCTAGAAATTGAAAGTAAATTAACTGGTATGCCAATTTTTACTTCTTCTAGAACTAGTATGTCATATCATCATGCACAGCTGAGAAATACCAGCAAAGAAAATTTGTTAAAAGATGAAAGAGAAGAAAAATGATGCTCAGACAGTAAAATAAAAATGAACACAATCCTTTCTCCTTGTCTCTGTTGAAAAGAACTGAATTATTGATATGGCACTGTATTGAATACTCTTCATTTGAACACAATTCATTTCAGATCTTACGGAAGGTGTGAAGTCTTACATAGGTGTCCTGGAAGTTGCTTCCTGTAGAGCCCATCTTCCTAAGAATCTGTCCTGGGCATGAAGATTGGGAATGACCAAACTGATAGAATCACACATTTCTGATATGGAATATTTTATACAACTGATAGTGATAATTGCAGTTGTTCTTTGTCCATAAACACATTGATCACAGAACACAGGCAAGGATTTACAGTTTCAATATTAAGAATTTGAGCTGAAGAATGATGAGACTATCTCCTAGTCTGTGAGACCTTACCAGCATCTTTGCCTTCGCTTACTTCAGCTTGCAGAAGTCATAAAAATGAAACTTGGCTGGACTGCTAAACAAAACATCACTTTTTTTTTTTTCCAAATTAAATATAATTGATACATCAATACTGCTAGAGAAGAGTCTGGGAAAACTCTCAGGGCTACTAGATATGATTCTTTATATTTCCAGGAGAATATTCATTATGTGGAGAAGTATTCCCTAATCTAGGAATGATTTATAGATAGTACATTTAATACCTGAATATGAACTATACCTGATTACTTAAGAATTCTGCTCCTTAAAAAAATTCAAACTGTCCTGGAGAAATTCCAGAATATTTATCATTTTTGCTCTGGACAGGTCCATATGGGATTCTGTGGCAGAGTAAATATGAAAAGACATCCTGCTCAGAAAGCATACAGCTAGCTGGATAGCACTTGTGTCAGGATGCCATATGGTGTTCTGGGATAATAGACGCCATTGAGAGAGCGAACAAAGTGTCTTACTGCGACTGCTTTTGCTGTTAGTGAGGTGGCCCTAAATGGAAGACAACTGTATATCCAGGAGTTAGTGACCCACGTAGCGGCTGACCTGAGTAGCTGCAGGCCTGTGCTGTGCTGCACATATTCCTTGGTCATAAGGTGAACTTCGCTGGCTAATTGTAAAGAAGAAGCCTGTAGGCAGCTCCCACTTGGTAAGGGCCATTACTGCACCTTTATGTCCTTGTCTTTATCTTAATGTAAGGCAGTATGTTCTCACGTGAATATCCTTTTGCTTGGCAGTAGAAATGAATAGATTTAAAAAAAAAAAATCTTTTGAGATCTCTAAAGACCAAAATGCTGGCAAACATCTTCACAGAGGGGACCAGCACAGTGTGCTGTGTCCTTATTGGAGGTCCATCCAATGCTGCACAACTTGGGGTTCCCACCATCTGAAGGAATATAAGATTGTCTTCTTTTTCTTTTCCATATTAACTCAAATAAATGGTATTTTAATCAAGATGTTATGGAGTCTGAGTGCCTTCCTTACTGTTATCATAACAAGTACTTGCACCAGTGCATGACAGCTGGGTAGCAAACCAGGTGAGTTCAGTTTGTATCTACTGGTATTCTTTTCACCTCAGCTTTTGTACAAATATATTCAGGAAACTGAAGGAACAGAAAAGCATTTAGTATGTGACCCTGTTTCATAATAAGCCTTTCTCCCTGGTGAAGGAGGCTTGTCTTTTGATTTTTATCACTTTCTTTTGCAAAGATATCATGATCCAGGTAATTACTAAAAGGTTAAATACCTCCTATCAGAGACAACATTTCACCTGGTCTATTGCTGAAATGCTTAATGCACAACAGCACTACAGAATTGCAAGATACACAGTGCTGTGGTTTCAGGGAAGAAGTTGAAAGAAACAGATTTGCTGCATAGCTGGGAATCGCACTCTCTTTGCTCAGAATGTAGCCATGCTGCTTAACTACTAGTACTGCGGTATGACACTAAGGTCAGAATTCCAACTGGGTGAATACGATTAGTCTCATGCCAATATATCTATGATGCTCTGAACTCTGACCTGTCTGAACCATAGGACACTCAAACATTCACGCTCCTCTTGGCCATGGTGAGCACTTGAGACATCTATAAGACAAGCTCTCTGTCTGTAATGGAGGTAAAAAATAAAACATCCATAGATGCAATTGGAGGGGAAAACGGACAAAGAAGAATATGTGTAAAAAGAGTCCAGGAAGGAAAAAACCCAAAGATTTCTCTTCAGCTTGTGTTTCCTGGCACCTTGTTTAATTACTCATGCTTAATTAGATTAAGAAACATGCAGAAGGCTGGGCAGAATTTGAAGGAGGGAGGAGTCCTAGCAAGATCTTCCTTGTCTAGTGGAATTGCTCCACATTTTGACTTAAACCCTTCTTCATGAAATGCTTTTGATGATGGTGTTTTAGGGAGGATTATCCTTTACAATCAACTAATTGCATCCTGGTACATGACAGCCAGCCCCTTCCGTGTCCTGGTAGCACGAAACATCTGGGAGAAAAAACCCAAGTTTGCCAAATGCACACTGTGTTTAGGTGTTGTTAGATCTCAGAACAGAGACTCAGAGATAGGAAGTTTAGTCCACCAGCTAATCGTTAATAACGTTAAACCTTTTCCTATTAAGCTTTCTCCAGTTGCTGGGAAACTGCAGATCATTGCAGTCTATGTCTTCTCCTGCGTCAGGAAGAAAAATCATGTTTGCTACAGATCTGCCACCTACAAATGTCTCTGCACATCAGTCTGTTCCTAATGTACACTTATTCATTGATTTGGCAGACACAGTTATATTTCATGAACTTTAATCCCTAATTTCTCTAGTGACACATTAAATACCTAAATTCTCTTTGTCATCTGTTTCCAGCCACAGCTTGCTAGATTCATAAAAGAGACTGTCTCCAAAGTCTGCCTTGATAATTTGCCTGGAGGGCACTTTGGAAAAATTTTGAATGGCAGAAGTTTTCTGGAATTACATTCACTCTTTTGGCACAGAAAAACTGGTCATCAGTCACTGATACAAACTGGAGCTTTTAGGAATTAAAGAATTTAAAAAAGATGAATATACAGTCAGCGAACAAATTTCTCTGGTTTTCAAAAAGAGATCTTATGATTGTCCTGATTTCAAAAGGGTTGTCTGTGTTTTAGGACTCTCAACCACTCAGTGCTCATAGAAGAATGCTACTCATTTACTTCAGTGAAACATGCCCAGATCTGTAAATAACTTTGTGATACCCCAGAGAAGGATATTCCACTGGACCCTTGCAGAGTACAATACCTTGTACTTGTAGAGTACAAAAATATCTGTATTTTGAGCAATGATTATGACTGATTTGCACTCAGTATTTAATTCCTGACGCATATGCAGACAATACTTCTATGTGCTGCCCCCCATGAAACGATGTGGAGAGTCTGATTTCTCCCACCAACACCTCTTGGTGGTCTTTGGTTAACTTGAAGCTGAGGAGCTAAGGAGAGTATGTAGAACTGTCTTGAAACAGTTCTATTACCCAAGAACAGCTCTACTAAATTAAACAAAAGGTCTACCTATCACAGTATCTCGTACTTAAATGGCCAAGAGCAAATACTAAAGAACAATATGCAAGGAGGGCAAGTACTTATCATACTCTTACATGTGCTTTCAGCCTAAGTAATTGTCTCACTCACAGACAGCCAACTTCTCAACTGGACATGACTCCATTTAACTTCATCTTTAAGAACATTTTAGGAAAATTCAGCAAACATCTTCAGTAAACCTCAAATTGATTTCTCTTGTGTTAACTTTTCTAGTCTCCCTTGTGACCAACATATATTTTCAGCACCCACAGCACCATTTGGAAAAAAAATTATAGCTTCTACCCATTGTACATTTGAAGAAGTACTTAACTGGCTTGCTTGGAATCCGACTTTTGCCAGCTTCACTTGATATCCTTTCAGTTTTTGTACTGAAAAAGGCTATGAACTGTTTCCAATCTCTTCACAACAATTGTGATTTTCAAACTCGGAATCACAATCAGCTCTTTTCCACAATGAATTGTCCTGTCTGACTTAGTTGTGTCTCATATAGAAAACCTTGCCCCTTCTCTGAATTTGTTTTAGCACAATTATATTCTTCTGAGACAGAAGGACAAAAATTATACCCAGTATTCAGCAGGCAAGTCAACCATGCATTTATGTAATAGTCTTGTTTTGTCCTCTATTCTTCTCCAGATAATGCCTAATTTTGATTTTCTTTATTGGTCACTACTGAGCATTGAGCTGACATTTTTATTGAACTATCAATCATCACTCTAAGCTCTTGGTACCAAACAGTAATAATCAGCTCAGACCCATTGTTTTATATGTAAAGCCAGAAATATCCCCCCCCCCCAATCACTCCGCATCATTTACACTGAATACTTACAAATCACAGTATTTAACCTACCATTTTACTGCTGAGTTTCTCAGCCTCCTAAAATCCAGCAAATGCGATCACATCACTGTTTACTCTCTTTTCTATGTTGTTTATGACTACACTGAACAGAAAAAGTCCTAAAAGTCTTTTTTCTTTTCATTTTGGCCCCATTCTGAAAAAAGATTGTTTTCTCCTTCATTCTTTCAACCAAAGTTTAATGAGACTTAGTTGAAAAACTTAGTTTAATTTTTTTCTCTACTTTTGGATTTTTTAATCTGGAGCTATGTCTTTTGATTTAGTGCTTGAATCTTCTCTTACATCTGCATGTACCTTTTACTTGTATCTTCCTGCAAACATCAAACACTATCAACTCCACATTCTGCAAATCTGCAAGTATTTTGTTAGCACCAATTTGTTCTTTCCATCACTCTCAATCTATCAATGATATAAACAGCTGCACTTGGAAGGTTTTAGTATGGCTTACATGTTCTACTCTTTCTCCCCATAAATTTCCAATGTTTGTTTTTCATAGGGATCCATCTGATTTGCTGCTGCTGTGGTCGTCAGTATGCTAGTAACTGTGAACAACAAGCAATTTTATTTCCAAGCAAGCTCTCCTTTAAGTCCCTTTCCTGAGACCTTTTCACCTTACCGCTTTCTGCTGAAGTAAAAATATTTTAGGTTTCTGATTGGACACAGTCCATGACATTCCTGTAAGAGGTGTTCACTCACGAGACCATTTTTTCTTTTAGTATCAAATCCTTTTAAAAAAAAAGTGCTTTAGGCAGGTTATCAACAGCTTCTGTTGTGGTCAGTGAACAAGAGTTATGCCTCATCAATAAACCTTTATTTTTATCAGGTATTTTGCCATAGGTAGTTAAAGAGGTATCCTGGGAAGAGTACAGGGATGTTGCCTGGTTGTGTAGGGATGGGGTCAGGAAGGCCAAGGCGCAGCTGGAGCTGAACTTGGCAAGGGATGCAAGGAATAATCAGAAGGGCTTCTACAGGTATGTCAGCCAGAAAAGGAAAGTCAAAGAAAGCGTACCCCCTGTGATGAGCAGGACTGGCAGACTGGTAACAATGGATGAGGAGAAGGCTGAGGTACTCAACGACTTCTTTGCTTCAGTCTTCACTGGCAATCTCTCTTCCCATACATGTCAAGGGGATGGACTACAAGACGGGGACAGGAGAAGCAAAGTCCCTCCCACGGTAAGAGAAGATCAGGTTTGAGACCACTTGAGAAACCTGAACAGGCACAAGTCTATGGGACCTGATGAGATGTATTCCAGAGTCCTGAGGGAATTGGCTGATGTAGCCAAGGCACTTTCCATGATGTTTGAAAAGTCACAGCAATCAGGTGAAGTCCCTGCTGGAAAAAGGGAAACATTGCACCCACTTTTAAAAGGGGTAGCAAGGAGGACCCTGGGAACTACCAACCTGTCAGCCTCACTCCTGTGCCTGGGGAGATCATGGAATGGATCCTCCTAGAAGCTATGCTGAGCCACATGGAGGACAGGGAGGTCATTGGAGGCAGCCAGCATGGCTTCACCAAGGGCAAGTCCTGCCTGATCAAGCTGGTAGCCTTCTATGATGGAGTGAACACATCAGTGGACAAGGGAAGAGCTACCGATGTCATCTATCTGGATTTCTGTAAGGCCTGTGACATGGTCCCCCACAACATCCTCCTCTCTACATTGGAGAGATATGGATTTGATGGGTGAATGAGGAATTGGTTGCACGGTTGCATCCAGAGGGTAGTGGTCAATGGCTCAATGTCCCAGTGGAGATTGGTAACTAGTGGTGTCCCTCAGGGGTCCGTACTGGGACCAGTACTGTTTAATACCTTCATCAATGACACAGACAGTGGGATTGAGTGCACCCTCAGCACGTTTGCAGATGACACCAAGCTCAGTGGTGCAGTTGACACACCTGAGGGACAGGATGCCATCCAGAGGTACCTGGACAAGCTCGAGGAATGGGCTCATGTGAACCTCATGAGGTTCAACAAGACCAAGTGCAGGATCCTGCACCTGAGTTGGGGCAACTTCTGGTATCAATACAGGCTGGGGGATGAAGGGATTGAGAGCAGCCAAGAAGTACTTGGGCATCCTGGTGGATGAAAAGCTGGACGTGAGCTGGCAACGTGCGCTCACAGCCCACAAGGCCAGCTGTAGCCTGAGCTGCATCCAAAGCAAGGTGGCCAGCAGGTCAAGGGAGGGGATTCTGCCCCTCTGCTCTGGTGAAACCCCACCTGGAGTCCTGTGTCCAGCTTTGGAGCTTTCAGCACAGGAAAGACATGGATCTGTTGGAGCGGGCCCAGAGGAGGGCCCCAAAAATGGTCAGAGGGATGGAACACCTCTCCTGTGAGGACAGGCTGAAAGATTTGGACTTGTTTAGCCTGGAGAAGAGAAGGCTCTGGGGAGACCTCATTGTAGCCTTCCAGTACTTAAAGGGGGCTTACAGGAAAGATGGGGACAGACTTTTTAACAGGGCCTGATGCAATAGGACAAGGGGTAACAGTTTTAAACTAAAAGAGGGTAGATTTAGACTAGATATAAGCAAGAAATTCTTCACAATGATAATGGTGAAAGACCAGCACAGGTTGCCCAGACAGGTGGTAGATGCCCCATCCCGGGAAACATTCCAGGCCAGGTTGGACGGGGCTCTGAGCAACCTGATCTAGTTGAAGATGTCCCTGCTCATTGCAGGGGGTTGGACTAGATGACCTTTAAGGGCCCCTTCCAACCCAAATGTTCTATGATTCTATGAAATAGCATTTCTTGATGGCTTCTGGTTTGAGGCTAAAACACTACATTTCACAGCATTTAATTATTTTATTTGCTGTATTCTGAATTGCTTGATCTATTGTGATTCTTCCAAAAAAGACTTAGAGATGCAATCTAATGTCTTGGGAGGGCTACCTGGCAAATGCATCATTTGCACATAGTTCATCTTGCAAAATGGGTAAGTCCAAGGATGGATAATGCAAATGAAATTCAGATGTAGTCATCAGTGTTTTTCCAGGTACCCATATTAATTTTAGCATAATATCCCCCATATCAGTATCAGAAATTCAAACTGCTGCTAGTTTCCAATAACCATCAGCTGTTACATGAGGCACACTGTCAAATAGATACAACATTTGTAAGATACAGTCCTTTAGAAATAAACACTGAAATGTAACTGGCAAAAGTGATCAAAAATTATGAGATAGTTAAATGCCCCTTCTCCACACGCAAAATGCTCAGAAATTCAGTAGCAACACATAAAAAAAAAAGCTCAAACAAAACTGGTATTCTGGCAACCAAATTTCATTTTGGAAAAGCTACCATACAAATAGAGCCAACTCAGATTTTGGCTCCTGATGTTACCAATCATGACCCTAATGCTCTGACTATGTGTTTTGCTTCCAGCTGTTGACAGCTCTTTGCTATACTCAACTCTGTTCACAAACAGCAGCAAGTTCCAAACATGGGTTAGTATCATTAGTATTCTTGCATAAGAAAAGACTTATTATCTCACTATAATGCCATCATAATAACATGTTTATCCAAGTGCTGAAGTCATGATACAGTTTTTAGTCAATTCTTACTTGAGCAAAACTCAAGTTTATTTAATCAAGAGCAATTTTGATTTGCTATAGGTTTCAAGGTACAGTATGTTGTCTGTATCATAGATTTTTACTCATTAAAATTGTACAAAGATAATTTTTTTGTAAAAACTGTAAAATAGTAAGTGTGACCTTGCAAATATATAAAGAAAGCAGATGATAAAATTAGTGAGTAAGCAAGAAGAAAGAGCTACCAAGGCAAATAAAAGCTATGAAATGTTGCAATGTTTTATACCATCTAGTTGTACTCACTTTTCCTTCATCTCTTGGGCTGTCACTTAAATGTACAACTGGCCCAGGGTGAGTCTTTGTGGATCTGCAAGACAAAAATCAATTCAAATCTGTGAATGTTTTTTGTATGAAGAGCTAGATGCTTACCTTAATTTCTAGGTGTGTTTACATGTACCTCCAATGGTTTGAAAGTAATTCTTAAAAGCCCAACAAGGGAAGATAACTATCTGAAAATTATCCGTATATTTTCATGTTCTCCTCTATTTCCTTTTTGCTCTTATATGCAAATATTCTCCTTTGTTGATGAATCCTTTCTTTTATTTTTTAAAATACCCCTATTCCTCCTATTGCAGGTTTTTTCCCCTCTCTCTGTTTTCTCCCTTCTAAGGCTTTTTTGCTTTTTCTGTTGTCAGCTCCCTCTCTTTCTGCATCTCTGAGGGAGGCCTCCTCACTTGCTGGATTTCAAGGCTAATCTGCCAAGGATTTGCAAAGTCTTTGCTGGATTCATTTCACTTACTGATAACACGACTCACCAAGTTCCAATCTTATTAATGACAAGGCTTCAGTAATCTCACCTGCACCGCTCTATCAGGTAGCCTCTTAGCACTGCTGCAGCGGGGTTTCAGAAATGGAGCATCTTTCCTTTGTCTATTCTGTAAAGCCTTATTGACATCTTCAGACCAACTGATGCAGTTACACCCACAGTGCATGTTCAGTGAGTCTTCTAACCCGTAAGACTCATCCCATGAGTCTTCGTAAGCCTCTATGAAGATTTCTTATTGTTCTTGCTGTCACCTCGTTTTTTGTAACACGTACCAACAACGTAGTATATAACCTAGTACAGGGACGGCTGCATTGGTGTCCAGCACCTGACAGCAAATGGAAATCATAGGAAACTGAATGGACAGATAATTATTTTTCAACTGCCATCTTTTCTGACCAGATCTTTAGGCCCCGGCAGTCATACAGAGCAAGGCGACAAGCACCAGTCCACAAGGCTTCAGGCTGTTTGAATGCTTGCACAGAACAGGACCTTTCTTCCACCTAGGTTCTGGGAGCACATTTCCCTTGGAGTACAGCTTCGGATCTAGACTTGCATGGCCGGTCTTGTCTCACCAAAGGTCACCAGGAAAAAAAATATTGCAGAGATTGGCAGGGCCCATAAAGCTAAGAATTTATCTGGAAGCCACACCTAGAACTACCTAGGGTCCAAGTTTTAAAACAACCTGCAAGACAATTGAAGAAACAAACCAAAACAAGGTTCTCCAGCCAAACTGCTCAAAGGATTTTCCTAAATTAACAGTGTTCCTCTTCCTTTGGCTCAGACACTGCACTATAGCAAAACTGGCCTCTGTTCTACCAGGTCAGACTCCAAATCAAGATTGAGAGTGGTATGCAAAAATTCCCAGGCAACTCAAACAATAAAATACTGTGGAGTAATCCATATCCTCACAAATGCCTCCTTCACAAAACGGTATGCTCCAACACTCTTGAAAGCATGCACACTTTCCTCTGGCCTCTATTTTTGGCCTGTAGAATGTTTTAAATTTTTCAGCTATTTGGTCATTGCACCAAAGCTGGTCCAAAGCAGGGTGGCAAAGAGCTTGTCTGATACTTACCTCTGAGTTAAGACAATGAAAAATTACTCCAGCCATCCTTAGTTCTTCCAAACTAAGTTTATTCCAGGCCAAAGAGATACTTGAAGTCACCTAAAGGCCAGACAACCTTCCAAGACTATACCCCACCCCTTTACATATATTTTAACATTACTGCTAGCTGCATACACAAATCTAGTGGCAACGTGGCAAGCCCCTTCCTTGGTGAACCTTCTCAACCATATGATCCCATGCCACCATCTTCAGCTTTGGCAGATCATAACCTGCAGCATGTTACTTTTCTACATGAGGTCTTGATGAGCAAGGCTTCTGCAAGAGCATTTTGCAGCACACCGCAGCACAGAAGTGAGATCAGCAGTAAAGCAGTGGACAGCCGGTTTATACAGTAATATTCTCTACAAACCGTCTTTAATGGTGCCAGAAGCAAGTACCCACTTGGCTTAAGACACGCACACAACAATTGTTGCAGAGATGCAGTCAGCAGGAGATCTGTCTGTTATTCCTATCCAAGCCAACTCCCCAGAAGGGACCCCTCTGGTGGAGCTTCTGTTTCTGAGTAACCTGAATTGGAATAAAAAAATCATTTCCACACCACCAGACCTTGGAACAGACAAGGTAGGTAGGCAGTGATGGGGAACTGAGGGGTGAGATTAGGGTATTTGCAAGCAGTGCTTAGACCCATACATGTCTCTCGTATCTGTCCTCAGGAAGTGGATATGACATCTTGGGAGATTCTAGGCTGAATGAACTTTGTTTCTGACATAGGTTCACCTATCTGAACTGGTCAGAGTATGTTGACGGAAAGAACTAGGTCTGTTTGGGTTACTTTCTGCCTATGCCATGATGGGCAAAGGCGGAAAGATAAGAATAAGAGGAAAAACCGTGAAGAGACAGCATAAGAAATTGCACTTTTTAGCCAGATGAGAACCACTGACAGATGACAGAAGAGGGAGCAAAGCCAAGCAAACATCAGGCATGACTAAGCTGGCAACAGACAAAATGGTGGAAGGAGCATACACAGGTTGACAAGGCATGTTGATTTTGGCAATTATCCCAACCCATTGAACCAAGCAGTATGCAGGCTGGGTTGCTTGGCCATACCAGTATTCGTACTTGACCAGAAATATTGGCAAAACTGGGGCAAATGGAGGGAGAAAGGGAAAGAAAAAGGTTGATCCCATCTAGGCTGCTCTTTGTACCTACCCATTTTAAAAGTCAAGAACAATTTAGATAAATCTGTGCAACCACTGTTTTCTTTTTAAGATACATGTGTCATTGCTTGCCAAAGCATGTATCCATTTGTCTTTGTGTAGAAGCAAACTCTTACTTGAGCCGTAGTCACTCTACATTACATCTAACTTTGGGCTAATTATACTTCCATTGTCACTCAAACTGGTTGTTCCTCTCCAAAAGATACAAAACTGTCTTTTATCTTCTCCTATATGCTTGCAGGGGTGTAGCCTTGGATTTCCATGCTAAGACCTCAGCTAAAAGGGGTAACCTTCACTAATACAGTAAATTTTCCTATGTCCTCCATTTCTCTCTTGAATCTATTGTAAACAATAGTTGGACCATCCTGGGGGTTATTACGCTGTAATAAAATTTCTTTTTGCTTTTCAGGATATTAGGTACTTTTAGTTTCTTTTAGGAGTATTATCCTTTTTATTAGGTTCCAAGTTTTTTCTTTAGTTTTGTTCAGTAAGTGCTTCATACACATTATCAGTAAAATTGACAGCAAACACAGCAGTCTGTGCAGTAAATGTATGAGATTTTGTTTTTCCTTACTCTCCTTCCTCTATGTTTGATGTAAGTATTCTCTTTATATTATCTTACTCCTCAGTATTTTAATAGTTTAATTGTTTTGTATTATAACTGACTGGGTTGGGCTTCTTCCATTTTCTTACAATTTTGTTATTTATTCTGTCAGGTATGTCAGTCTATCAAAAGAGTCAATGAACCATTATTTTGCTTTCACACATTGACCACCAGTCTTTGGTCTTGTTAGCTCTTTTATGTCAAATATTGGATGTAGGTGTCAAGGTGTTGGTAGTGGGGAGTTACAGTGGGGGTGTCTGTAAGGAGAGGTTCAGGCTTCCCTATTCTGGACATAACCAGGTCCAGCCATCTCCAACAGACCTACTGCAGGGCACAGCTGAGCCCCTTAGCCAAGATGGTGGTGCCACAGGGAAAACAAATTTAAGAACGGGCAAAAAACACTACTGTCCTGGTTTCAGCTGGGATAGAATTAATTTTCTTCACAGAAGCTAGTATGAGACTATGTTTTGGATCTGAGATGAAAAAATTTTGATAACGTACTGATGTTTTCAGCTGTTGCTAAGCAGTCAAGTATCGTTCAGCTCTTCATGCTGCCCTGCCAGCGAGCAGGCTGGGGGTCCACGGGAAGCTGGGAGGGGACACAGCCAGGACAGCTGACGTAAACTGGCCACAGGGATATTCCATACCATATGACATCATGCTCAGTATATAAAGCTGGGGGAAGAAGAAGGAAGGGGTGGGGGCACATTCGGAGTGATGGCGTTTGTCTTCCCAAATAACCGTTACACGTGATCGAGCCCCGCTTTCCTGGAGATGGCCGAGCCCACCAGCAGGCAGGTGATGTACGAATGAATTCCTGGTTTTGTTTTGCTTGTGTGCACAGCTTTTGCTTTCCCTATTAAACTGTCTTTATATCAACGCATGAGTTTTCTCACTTTTACCCTCCTGATTCTCTCCCCCATCCCACCGTGGGAAGTGAGCAAGTGGCTGCGTAGCGCTTCATTGCCATTTGGGGTTAAACCACAACAACTACACAGGCAGTGAGGAAAGAAGTGTGAGAAACAGCCCTGCGAGAGCCAAGGTCAGCGAAGGAGAAGGGGAGGAGGTGCTCCAAGTGCGGGAGCAGACATTTCGCTGCTGCTTGTGGAGAGGGCCACACCAGAGCAGGTATTTCCCCTGCAGCCTGTGGAAGACCCCATGCTGGAGCAGGTGGATATTTCCTGAAGGAACTGCAGCCTGTGGAAGGACCCGCAGCCTGCGGAAGGACCCGTGCTGAAGCAGGGGAAATGTGTGAGGAGGAAGGAGCAAGAGAAGAACTGTAATGGGTTGACCACAACCCCCATTCCCCATCCCTTGCACTGCTCATGGGGGGAAGGGGGAGAGGAGGCAGAGGAGTTGGGAATGAAGGAGAGAAGTTGAGCCTAGGAAAAACAGTGGCTGGGGGGAAGGTGTTTTAGTTTTTATCTTTTTTTCTCACCATTCTACTCTATTTTAACTGGCAATAAATTAATTTTCTCCAAGTCAAGTCTGTTTTGCCCATTGACAGTAATTGGCAAGTGATCTCCCTGTCTTCATCTTGACCCATGAGCTTTCCCCTCTGATTTTCTTTCCCTGTCCTGTTGAAGAAGGGGAGAAAGTGAGCAGTTGGGTCAGGATCTCACAACCAGCCAGGGTCCACTCACCACAAATAACTTGATAACATCTGCCAGCTTTACATTGATAAGAGGAAACAGAGAGTCTATTAAGTTTGGAACTAACTAACTCTAGCAGGAAATGAGAAAGGATCTTTTTCAAATAATTGTATATCCTAAAACTCATTTCAGATGTGCCATCGCAAATAAGATCACACACAGTGTTTCTGGGGTGATGACAACAGATGATCCTTGTTGGAATTGTAGAGCCTACCCCCTGGCAGTCCTGCTGCACTGCCTTTCTGGGGCTCCAAGAAACATTGTGGTTTTTTATACATATCAAGTACAGTATTTGCATCAAAATTGATTCCTCTTTGGACTAAACAACAAGGAATATTCACACAGTGAAGCACAAAGCTTTTGGTTTGGTTTGGGATGGGACATGCACAGTCCCATCTTGGAGGGAGATGTTTGGGGGAGGTTGTACTGATACAAAACACCAGTTCAGATGGAGCAGGGAAGAAAACTGCATGAAAGGGTCATAACTTTCTCCATTCTTCATGGTCTTTCACGTGTTGCTCTGAACCTGCCCTATGGCTGGATACAGAAGGAGAGACATGGTAAATCTTCTCTGACAATAGATCTTGCTTGCTTCTCCTGAAGTGATGTTATCTCCTTCCTGGTGCAGCACTGTGGCCAGGAACCCAAAGATAGCCCTTTGCACCACACTAAGACCAGGATTAGTCTGCCAAAGGCAGATCAGTGCCTTTCTTCTTGCATCTTCCTATTTCCTCAAGGGAAGTATGTATAAACAGAGGTAACAGCAATGTTGTTTTGAGTCCTAAAGAAGCATTGCTTGTAAAAGCAGTGCCAGGCATTAGGCTCTAGTCAATTTTTTCTAAGGGTAGACATCATGACTGCACTACAAGTAGGATTAAATAAAGAAATTATTTAATTAACTATATTATATCAATAATATTAGTTTACAGAACTCATGAAACACTATCAGAATGACAGGTACCATAATTACTACTTTCATACAGTGAATTATACTGCATGTGGAAATGTCTACACAGAAAAACATTTTGCGTCATGTAGCTTTAGTATCTATAAAATGTTTTGTTTCCCCTCATTGCTATTACAGTAGAGTTGTCAAGGAGATTGGAAAGTTGTATGCTGTCATTGTGGAACAGCGTACAAAGAAAGAAAAATACTGTTGAATTACATTAGAAGCAAAAGCAGAGATCCAACAGTTCCTGGAAAGGATGAAACGGTGCCGGGAAACCAACCACATTTGAAGCTATCGTTAATAAAACACACTACTGTTGATGCCAGAAACTTGTGCACAGGCATTCTTTCAAGCCAGCTTTAGGAGACTGTGTATAAACCAGCTAGATCCTATCCCTTGAGAAAGGGGAAAATAGGGAAGAATCAGTAGGTGAAAAGAAGGCATAAGTGAAATATATGAGCAGAGAATTCTTCATTCCCAAATATTAGCTGGGGTACAGCTAAGAATGACTGAGGAAATAAAAGCTCTGAAAAGACATGAAGAAGATAAAACAGAAAGCCAAGTCCATACACAGCAGAAAGAAAAAACATGAAGGTCAAGTCAAAAAAATACCAGCAATGATTTGCAGTGAAAAAATTCCTGGTGCAAAAGATACCTTCAACTGAGCAATATGAGCTAATGATACAAAAGATTGCAACATTTCATAGCCTTCACTAATTTTAAAGCCCACAAAAACAGACTGCAGAAGAACTGAAAAATGGAACAAAGGGTTCCCATGACAGCTGTACAGAACTACAAGTTCGTTAAGAAACTAGTGATACCTTGAGCTGTTTTGCACTTCATCAGAAGTTATTCCTGGCAGCATCAGGTATTAATTTATTTTAAGCCTGTTCATTTAGTAAGATGAGAGAGCTGGTACGCTGTAAGACTTGACTCTTACTCAGAACAGGACTGAAATGAAGAAACCATTCACTGTAAAACGGGAGTCTCCAAAAAACTTGTAAGGATGGAATCTTTTATTTAATTATTTTATTCTAAAATGAGAAAGCTCAAAAAGAAGTCTTCAGCAATGTTATAATTCGGACCCAGGATACATAGATGATGTATTCCTCCATCATTCTGTGAAGTTTTATGCACTCTAAGAAATGGAGTGATTTACTGTTGTAAAAACTTCAAATACCAGGACAATCTTTAAAGCAGGTAAAAGTAATGTCTGACAAGACAGAATCAAATCAAGAGAAAACAATTTTCCTTTTGAAAAAATTAGCCTGCACAATTACAGAACCATTGTAATGATTTCCCTGAAGAATGAAAATCTGGTGGCAGAAAGTTCTAAAGGAGAGGGGAAAAGGAAAATATCTGTATTGGTCATGGTTACAGAGTTGGAGATGATTGATACAGCGGTGGTAACGCTGAGAAAAGCATGTGCATAAGCAGATGCTTCTGTAGTGACAGTAGTCAGACATCTCCTGCAGTTCTGCTTTCTACAAAGGAGCATTGCACCAGAGAATTTCAAGACTTTCTTTTCATTGGTAGAGTCATGGAGAAATCGAAAAGAATGACTAAGTTAGATACGTCATTCACATACTGTAGATGAAAGCTGAAAATTGAAGTATGAATCTGTTCAACCTTAAGATGAGTTTTAGACACAGTTTCTTAAATGTCCAGAAGGACGCCTTGCAACTTGCACTTTCTTTGTACCTGGAACTATTTCCATTTGGGCTCAAGCACAGAGCAGGGAGCAGTTGCTCCTACACTGCTACTTCTCCTCCTGTGTCCTACTTTCCTTCACCACTGTGGAACTGCTGCTTCTGAGTCACATCTAGGAAATGAGGCTGGGCAAGGAAAGGGCTAAGTAAGGAAATACCAAGTTACGGTTCTGTCATAACTGCGTTCCAATTTGCCCAATTCTTTGATACTCCAAATCCCATAAATTTTGACAAGTTTCAGCTATTCATTCATTAGTTACCGAGATGTTCAAACACTGGAATCTGCCTGCTTGGGAAGGGGGCTTACAATGCAGATTTCTCCATTTTGGAGTTTAGTGGACTCATATCAACACCTTCCTTCCCTTCCCAACACCCAGATGACCTTCCAAAATGTATGATCCTGTAGGCTGAGGAAATCTCACTTTATCTCAGTGTAGTAAATGAAGACATGCTGGGCTCATTGACTGTTTTTCTTTTACACAACTGTTTCCAAACATTTTGAAGGAAAAGAGAGAAATTGTTTGCTTATTAGAGAATAGAAAACCGAACAGTATCATAAGCCTCAAACATCTCTGGCAAAGGACTAGCTCTGCTACATAACAAAGAAATGACAAGTGAAAAAGTTTTGAATTATTCTTCATTCTTAGCTGAAAAGATGCTTCAGTGTGGTCTGAGGTAGTGGCAATGCATGAGATGGTAGAAATGGTTGAGACAAGAATTGCTAGAGAAAATGTTTCTAAAACTCCCCATATTCTAATGTCCTTTCTCAGCTCTAGACAAGGACAGGTCCACTGTGCACTGACAGTGCACACAATTCAGAAAGCAATTTTTCCTGTGACTTCTAGAATCAGATATGCCTCAGTACTGAAAATCATCTCAAACAAAAAATTTCATGTGTCATTTGCGTTATTTGTCTATTCAGGCCTTAATTTCTCACAATACTGTTTAAGCAAGCTGGATGATCTCTCCTGGATGAGAAGACAACAGTCCCTATTGGTCCCTATAGGTATTGCAACCATCTTTTTGTCATATATTTCTACTAGATGCTTCTGAACAGATCATCATGAGAAAACCACTATCACTCCAAAATATAGTGCTCTACAGGTCTTTCAGTATATTTTCATGCAGAAGTAGGCAACAAATTGGCAAATGGTAGCAAGCTTTCAAGAAAAAAAACAAAAAACACCAAAAAACAAACCAAAAGGCAAATCTCTAAGCCAAAGCAGCCATGCAGGACAAGATGATAGGACTTCTTGCATCTTCTGCAAAGTCTAAAAATGTTATGTCCAAACCTGTTTCTCCTTCAATTCTTTAAACTACTAAGCCTCTTCACCTCAGTCATTCTCTGCAACAGAATCACTGTTAGTACAAAACCTCTTGCAATCATTTGACAGGCCTCACTGATTGACAACAGGTTTTTTTTGCTGAGGACGAGAGCTATGTTCTCTAGAATGAATTAATCTCAAGAAGTGTCATGAAACTATTTGTGGGGTTGAAACCTTGATAAGTCCATGAACAGACTAAAATGAATTGTTGGAATATGTTTTCTATGCTCTGTATCTTTTTTTCACCTATGCAATACCATTTACTATATTATTTACTGAGCAACGTCATCATGACCAAGGACAAACTCAGTCCATGATGAAAGTCTGGAATACAATTTGTAAGTATTTTCCAAAGGGAGAAATGACAACACAGATACTCTGACCTCTTCAGAGGTCACAATATGGCCACAGTGGCTACTTTGGACACAGTGTCAGCAATGCATATGGAAGCCCTCTTCAACCATATTCTGAAAGACTAACAGAACTGGAATTTCAGCTGGGGTTTTTTGTACTCTCACAAAATGAGCGGTAATTTGGCCCTACACTGACTTAGGTATGGTAATACATAATTTAACATTCCAAAGTTGAAGCATATCAGGTCTTAAAAAAATTAACCGTTTAATCTCCTATCGGTTTTCACTGCAAAGTCTTGAAATATTAATGACAACAGAATTAAATACACATTATGAAAATTCACAGAGATTTCATTAGAAGTAGGTACAAGTCAATGAAAAACATGAGGAGGGAGTTTGAAAGAAAATCAAGTTATATTAGTAGATTTAGGCTGCAATTTTAGAAACTGTATCAGAGTTGCTTGAAGAGGGAAGAACTCTCCTTCAGGCTTGTTTGTGCAGATGACATACAAATCCGACACACTCAAAATTCTATTTATAGACCCTCCATCTAAATTGAGGACTCGAATATAGCAGCAGAGCAATCACTTTTACCAGGCTTTCCTTTCCAATAAGGTTGACACAAATATGCTTGCACAGAAGGTAAACCCTCTCCTTCCAAGCTTTATAGATAATTGTAACTTCTTCAAACTAATCCCACACTCTGAAATGGTATAATCTACCTCAGAATGAAAAACAATGTTATGACCACTATCACCTCTTACATCATTTGTGGTAAGGCTAAAGCTGTTCCTGAAGTTTTATAAAACATACGTTTTATAATTTTCTTTAACCTTTGAAAGTACTTAACATCAACAGGCCCTATCAGCCCTGAAAAACCTGGTCTCATAGCTGATCTTACTGTGAGGAGGAAGTTGGTCTAGAAAATTCCAGAGTGGCCTGCCAACATGAACTATGGTATTATTCTATAACACTAAGATGTGAAAATTAAGTGAAGATTGTGTGAAAATAATGTGAAGATTAAAAAATATAATCAAATAAGAACATATCCATGGCCCAAAATAAAACTTGCTCTCAAAAATGTGTCTCAGTACAATTCTAAAGGAAAGTCTACTCTCAGAAGCCCATCCTCATGAATTACTCCTTGAGTTAATAACATTCCCTTTAAAAGCTAATCTAAGTTACATTTTTCCTCCAAGAAAGCAATAGCACTGGAAGAAACATCACAGTTTGTTATTATCTTATGTCATATTCCAGGGAGAGTTCAAATTACCTCACTGAGAAAGTCACCTAGTTTCAGCTTCAAGAGTGCTTGTAGCATCCATTAAAGGTGGCTGCTGTGGCAAATATCACCATTATCCACACCAGCCTCTTACTCTAATACAGAGAAAATAATCTTGAGACACACAGGATCCCCTGTCCAGCTGTGTAATACAGGACAGCTTCGTCCATTCCATATCAAGTAGTACATGATGAGATTGAATGAAGAGGGTACAGCCACCTTAGCCTAGCACACGGCTTACAGGGATCAAGTTATACTTGTAAGATTGACAGAACTAGAAGGAGTAATGAATGAACATCTGTGCTCAATTGTTGCCAAAACAGTACATGGCAAACTAGCTTTTTAGAAGAAGAAACCATTATGGTAACCACACAGCATCTCCAAGTACTTGAGGTCACACAAGGCCTATGTGTGTTATGTTGTCATTACCTTTCACAACTTATGGAAGAAAAATTGCAGAAAATCTAGGTATACTCCTGCATAGGCAATACAAAGAAGATAGATAGGTAGGAGAGGCTGCCAATCTACTAAAAGGTTCTAGAGGGGTAGCTTCTTGCACAGCATCTAGCCTATCTCAACAACCCAGGACTGAAGCTTGCTAGTAAGCAGCCCTTATTTCCCATATACTTTTCATTGAAGACAGGCATCATTCTGTTCTCATAAAAAAGAGGTCTGTTGTGCCATTAAAGAAAAAAAAATTATCTAAAACAATTCTGAAAGAATTAGGAGTAAAACTTGGTGGAAGGCTTCCATTTAATAAAAAACTTTCAGATTTATTTCCATACAGAATGGAAACTTCCTTATGTCTGGAGGAAAGCAAATTCCAAATGCACACAAAGCAAAAATGTGCTGTTCTCAAAACCTCAGAGGCATTATATACTCAATATATACATACACATTTTAAAATATGGGAATCAAAAACCTCTCTAATATGTCAACATCATCAAAACAAAGCAAGAAAGAGAAATAATTACGATACTTCCCACCTGAAGAGCTCATCGAAATGAACGTATTAATTCTGGTATTGATTAAACCATATCCTCCAGCAGTAATTTTTCAGCCAAAACTCCTGAGCAGACCTGAGCAAAATCTTACAAAGGCAGGACAAAAAAACATTCCAAAATGGAGAACTGGAATGAAAGATTTACCAGCAGACTGTCTGAATCTTGATTACCATTTGAATCCTGGTTTTCATCTCCTTTGAAGATAAAATTAGATTTTTATAATTGTTCGGTGGGGGCAGAGGGGAAGAAAAAAAATGAAGCATCAGTTTTGTCAATCTGGGGGACATTAGTGAAAATCAGTAATAAATAATAATAAAATTTAAAAAAATAATAAAATAAATAATAATAAAA